>NC_053399.1:94925288-95020814 GCF_905171765.1 Bufo bufo
GCTTTGTAAAGGGTTTGACTGTGTTGCCTTTGGGTTGTGAGATATTTGGATCAGAACTGAAGCAATTTTCCCATTGACAATTATAGGAAAATAATAAAAACTAGGCCCCACTTTAGCTCTTTTAACTCAACAACTGATAGTCCAGAATATCTGGAACTTGCAGGTGTTAGAGGGCTAGGTATATCCCTCAAGCTTTGTAAAGGGCTTGACTGTGTTGCCTTTGGGTTGTGATATATTTGAATCAGAACCGAAGCAATTTTCCCATTGACAATTATAGGAAAATCATAAAAACTAGGCCCCTACTTAAGCTCTTATAACTCAACAACTGATAGTCCGGAAAATCTGAAACTTGCAGGTGTTAGAGGGCTAGGTATATCCCTCAAGCTTTGTAAAGGGCTTGACTGTGTTGCCTTTGGGTTGTGATATATTTGAATCAGAACCGAAGCAATTTTCCCATTGACAATTATAGGAAAATCATAAAAACTAGGCCCCTACTTAAGCTCTTATAACTCAACAACTGATAGTCCGGAAAATCTGAAACTTGCAGGTGTTAGAGGGCTAGGTATATACTTCAAGCTTTGTAAATGGTTTGACTGGGTTGCCTTTGGGTTGTGAGATATTTGGATCAGAACTGAAGCAATTTTCCCATTGATAATTATAGGAAAATCATAAAAACTAGGCCCCACTTAAGCTCTTATAACTCAACAACTCATAGTCCGGAAAATCTGAAACTTGCAGGTGTTAGAGGGCTAGGTATATCCTCCAAGCTTTGTAAAGGGTTTGACTGGGTTGCCGTTGGGTTGTGAGATATTTGAATCAGAACCGAAGCAATTTTCCCATTGACAATTATAGGAAAATCATAAAAACTAGGCCCAACTTAAGCTCTTATAACTTAACAACTGATAGTCTGGAAAATCTGAAACTTGCAGGTGTTAGAGGGCTAGGTATATCCTTCAAGCTTTGTAAAGGGTTTGACTGGGTTGCCTTTGGGTTGTGAGATATTTGGATCAGAACTGAAGCAATTTTCCCATTGACAATTATAGGAAAATAATAAAAACTAGGCCCCACTTTGGCTCTTATAACTCAACAACTGATAGTCCGGAAAATCTGAAACGTGCAGGTGTTAGAGGGCTAGGTATATCCTTCAAGCTTTGTAAAGGGTTTGACTAGGTTGCCTTTGGGTTGTGATATATTTGGATCAGAACTGAAGCAATTTTCCCATTGAAAATTATAGGAAAATCATAAAAACTAGGCCCCACTTAAGCTCTTATAACTCAACAACTGATAGTCCAGAAAATCTGAAACGTGCAGGTGTTAGAGGGCTAAGTATATCCTCCAAGCTTTGTAAAGGGTTTGACTGTGTTGCCTTTGCGTTGTGAGATATTTGGATCAGAACTGAAGCAATTTTCCCATTGACAATTATAGGAAAATAATAAAAACTAGCCCCCACTTTAGCTCTTATAACTCAACAACTGATAGTCCAGAAAATCTGAATCTTGCAGGTGTTAGAGGGCTAGGTATATCCTTCAAGCTTTGTAAAGGGTTTGACTGGGTTGCCTTTGGGTTGTGAGATATTTGGATCAGAACTGAAGCAATTTTCCCATTGACAATTATAGGAAAATTATAAAAACTAGGCCCCACTTAAGCTCTTATAACTCAACAACTGATAGTCCGGAAAATCGGAAACGTGCAGGTGTTAGAGGGCTAAGTATATCCTCCAAGCTTTGTAAAGGGTTTGACTGTGTTGCCTTTGGGTTGTGAGATATTTGGATCAGAACTGAAGCAATTTTCCCATTGAAAATTATAGGAAAATCATAAAAACTAGGCCCCACTTAAGCTCTTATAACTCAACAACTGATAGTCCAGAAAATCTGAAACGTGCAGGTATTAGAGGGCTAGGTATATCCTTCAAGCTTTGTAAAGGGTTTGACTGGGTTGCCTTTGGGTTGTGAGATATTTGGATCATAACTGAAGCAATTTTCCCATTGACAATTATAGGAAAATCATAAAAACTAGGCCCCTACTTAAGCTCTTATAACTCAACAACTAATAGTCCGGAAAATCTGAAACGTGCAGGTGTTAGAGGGCTAGGTATATCCTTCAAGCTTTGTAAAGGGTTTGACTGGGTTGCCTGTGGGTTGTGAGATATTTGGATCAGAACTGAAGCAATTTTCCCATTGAAAATTATAGGAAAATCATAAAAACTAGGCCCCACTTAAGCTCTTATAACTCAACAACTGATAGTCCAGAAAATCTGAAACGTGCAGGTATTAGAGGGCTAGGTATATCCTTCAAGCTTTGTAAAGGGTTTGACTGGGTTGCCTTTGGGTTGTGAGATATTTGGATCATAACTGAAGCAATTTTCCCATTGACAATTATAGGAAAATCATAAAAACTAGGCCCCTACTTAAGCTCTTATAACTCAACAACTAATAGTCCGGAAAATCTGAAACGTGCAGGTGTTAGAGGGCTAGGTATATCCTTCAAGCTTTGTAAAGGGTTTGACTGGGTTGCCTTTGGGTTGTGATATATTTGGATCAGAACTGAAGCAATTTTCCCATTGAAAATGATAGGAAAATCATAAAAACTAAGCCCCACTTAAGCTCTTATAACTCAACAACTGATAGTCCAGAAAATCTGAAACGTGCAGGTGTTAGAGGGCTAAGTATATCCTCCAAGCTTTGTAAAGGGTTTGACTGTGTTGCCTTTGGGTTGTGAGATATTTGGATCAGAACTGAAGCAATTTGAACTGAAGCAATTTTCCCATTGACAATTATAGGAAAATAATAAAAACTAGGCCCCACTTTGGCTCTTATAACTCAACAACTGATAGTCCGGAAAATCTGAAACTTGCAGGTGTTAGAGGGCTAGGTATATCCTTCAAGCTTTGTAAAGGGTTTGACTGGGTTGCCTTTGGGTTGTGAGATATTTGGATCAGAACTGAAGCAATTTTCCCATTGACAATTATAGGAAAATAAAAGAAACTAGGCCCCACTTTGGCTCTTATAACTCAACAGCTGATAGTCTAGAAAATCTGAAACTTGCAGGTGTTAGAGGGCTAGGTATATCCTTCAAGCTTTGTAAAGGGTTTGACTAGGTTGCCTTTGGGTTGTGATATATTTGGATCAGAACTGAAGCAATTTTCCCATTGACAATTATAGGAAAATCATAAAAACTAGGCCCCACTTAAGCTCTTATAACTCAACAACTGATAGTCCAGAAAATCTGAAACGTGCAGGTGTTAGAGGGCTAAGTATATCCTCCAAGCTTTGTAAAGGGTTTGACTGTGTTGCCTTTGGGTTGTGAGATATTTGGATCAGAACTGAAGCAATTTTCCCATTGACAATTATAGGAAAATAATAAAAACTAGGCCCCACTTTAGCTCTTATAACTCAACAACTGATAGTCCAGAATATCTGAAACTTGCAGGTGTTAGAGGGCTAGGTATATCCTTCAAGCTTTGTAAAGGGTTTGACTGTGTTGCCTTTGGGTTGTGAGATATTTGGATCAGAACTGAAGCAATTTTCCCATTGACAATTATAGGAAAATCATAAAAACTAGGCCCCTACTTAAGCTCTTATAACTCAACAACTAATAGTCCGGAAAATCTGAAACGTGCAGGTGTTAGAGGGCTAGGTATATCCTTCAAGCTTTGTAAAGGGTTTGACTAGGTTGCCTTTGGGTTTTAATATATTTGGATCAGAACTGAAGCAATTTCCCTTTTGAAAATGATAGGAAAATCATAAAAACTAGGCCCCACTTAAGCTCTTATAACTCAACAACAGATAGTCCGGAAAATCTGAAACGTGCAGGTGTTAGAGGGCTAAGTATATCCTCCAAGCTTTGTAAAGGGTTTGACTGGGTTGCCTTTGGGTTGTGAGATATTTGGATCAGAACTGAAGCAATTTTCCCATTGACAATTATAGAAAATCATAAAAACTAGGCCCCTACTTAAGCTCTTATAACTCAACAACTAATAGTCCGGAAAATCTGAAACGTGCAGGTGTTAGAGGGCTAGGTATATCCTTCAAGCTTTGTAAAGGGTTTGACTGGGTTGCCTTTGGGTTGTGAGATATTTGGATCAGAACTGAAGCAATTTTCCTATTGACAATTATAGGAAAATCATAAAAACTAGGCCCCTACTTAAGCTCTTATAACTCAACAACTAATAGTCCGGAAAATCTGAAACGTGCAGGTGTTAGAGGGCTAGGTATATCCTTCAAGCTTTGTAAAGGGTTTGACTAGGTTGCCTTTGGGTTGTGATATATTTGGATCAGAACTGAAGCAATTTTCCCATTGACAATTATAGGAAAATCATAAAAACTAGGCCCCACTTAAGCTCTTATAACTCAACAACTGATAGTCCGGAAAATCTGAAACTTGCAGGTGTTAGAGGGCTAGGTATATCCCTCAAGCTTTGTAAAGGGTTTGACTTGGTTGCCTTTGGGTTGTGATATATTTGAATCAGAACCGAAGCAATTTTCCCATTGACAATTATAGGAAAATCATAAAAACTAGGCCCCTACTTAAGCTCTTATAACTCAACAACTGATAGTCCGGAAAATCTGAAACTTGCAGGTGTTAGAGGGCTAAGTATATCCTCCAAGCTTTGTAAATGTTTTGACTGGTTTGCCTTTGGGTTGTGAGATATTTGGATCAGAACTGAAGCAATTTTCCCATTGACAATTATAGGAAAATCATAAAAACTGGGCCCCACTTAAGCTCTTATAACTCAACAACTGATAGTCTGGAAAATCTGAAACTTGCAAGTGTTAGAGGGCTAGGCATATTCCTCAAGCTTTGTAAAGGGTTTGACTTCAAGCATTGTAAAGGGTTTGACTGGGTTGCCTTTGGGTTGTGAGATATTTGAATCAGAACCAAAGCAATTTTCCCATTGACAATTATAGGAAAATCATAAAAACTAGGCCCCTACTTAAGCTCTTATAACTCAACAACTCATAGTCCGGAAAATCTGAAACTTGCAGGTGTTAGAGGGCTAGGTATATCCCTCAAGCTTTGTAAAGGGCTTGACTGTGTTGCCTTTGGCTTGTGATATATTTGAATCAGAACCGAAGCAATTTTCCCATTAAAAATGATAGGAAAATCATAAAAACTAGGCCCCACTTAAGCTCTTATAACTCAACAACTGATAGTCCAGAAAATCTGAAACGTGCAGGTGTTAGAGGGCTAAGTATATCCTCCAAGCTTTGTAAAGGGTTTGACTGTGTTGCCTTTGGGTTGTGAGATATTTGGATCAGAACTGAAGCAATTTTCCCATTGACAATTATAGGAAAATAATAAAAACTAGGCCCCACTTTAGCTCTTTTAACTCAACAACTGATAGTCCAGAATATCTGGAACTTGCAGGTGTTAGAGGGCTAGGTATAGCCTCAAGCTTTGTAAAGGGTTTGACTTCAAGCATTGTAAAGGGTTTGACTGGGTTGCCTTTGGGTTGTGAGATATTTGAATCAGAACTGAAGCAATTTTCCCATTGACAATTATAGGAAAATCATAAAAACTAGGCCCCACTTAAGCTCTTATAACTCAACAACTGATAGTCCGGAAAATCTGAAACTTGCAGGTAATAGAGGGCTAGGTATATCCTCCAAGCTTTGTAAAGGGTTTGACTGGGTTGCCTTTGGGTTGTGATATATTTGAATCAGAACCGAAGCAATTTTCCCATTGACAATTATAGGAAAATCATAAAAACTAGGCCCCTACTTAAGCTCTTATAACTCAACAACTGATAGTCCGGAAAATCTGAAACTTGCAGGTGTTAGAGGGCTAGGTATATCCCTCAAGCTTTGTAAAGGGCTTGACTGTGTTGCCTTTGGGTTGTGATATATTTGAATCAGAACCGAAGCAATTTTCCCATTGACAATTATAGGAAAATCATAAAAACTAGGCCCCTACTTAAGCTCTTATAACTCAACAACTGATAGTCCAGAAAATCTGAAACGTGCAGGTGTTAGAGGGCTAGGTATATACTTCAAGCTTTGTAAATGGTTTGACTGGGTTGCCTTTGGGTTGTGAGATATTTGGATCAGAACAGAAGCAATTTTCCCATTGATAATTATAGGAAAATCATAAAAACTAGGCCCCACTTAAGCTCTTATAACTCAACAACTCATAGTCCGGAAAATCTGAAACTTGCAGGTGTTAGAGGGCTAGGTATATCCTCCAAGCTTTGTAAAGGGTTTGACTGGGTTGCCGTTGGGTTGTGAGATATTTGAATCAGAACCGAAGCAATTTTCCCATTGACAATTATAGGAAAATCATAAAAACTAGGCCCAACTTAAGCTCTTATAACTTAACAACTGATAGTCTGGAAAATCTGAAACTTGCAGGTGTTAGAGGGCTAGGTATATCCTTCAAGCTTTGTAAAGGGTTTGACTGGGTTGCCTTTGGGTTGTGAGATATTTGGATCAGAACTGAAGCAATTTTCCCATTGAAAATTATAGGAAAATCATAAAAACTAGGCCCCACTTAAGCTCTTATAACTCAACAACTGATAGTCCAGAAAATCTGAAACGTGCAGGTATTAGAGGGCTAGGTATATCCTTCAAGCTTTGTAAAGGGTTTGACTGGGTTGCCTTTGGGTTGTGAGATATTTGGATCAGAACTAAAGCAATTTTCCCATTGACAATTATAGGAAAATCATAAAAACTAGGCCCCTACTTAAGCTCTTATAACTCAACAACTAATAGTCCGGAAAATCTGAAACGTGCAGGTGTTAGAGGGCTAGGTATATCCTTCAAGCTTTGTAAAGGGTTTGACTAGGTTGCCTTTGGGTTGTGATATATTTGGATCAGAACTGAAGCAATTTTTCCCATTGAAAATGATAGGAAAATCATAAAAACTAGGCCCCTACTTAAGCTCATATAACTCAACAACTGATAGTCCGGAAAATGTGAAACGTGTAAAGGGCTTGACTGGGTTGCCATTGGGTTGTGAGATATTTGAATCAGAACCGAAGCAATTTTCCCATTGACAATTATAGGAAAATCATAAAAACTAGGCCCCTACTTAAGCTCATATAACTCAACAACTGATAGTCCGGAAAATCTGAAACTTGCAGGTATTATAGGGCTAAGTATATCCTTCAAGCTTTGTAAAGGGTTTGACTAGGTTGCCTTTGGGTTGTGATATATTTGGATCAGAACTGATGCAATTTTCCCATGGACAATTATAGGAAAATCATAAAAACCAGGCCCCACTTAAGCTCTTATAACTCAACAACTGATAGTCCGGAAAATCTGAAACTTGCAGGTATTATAGGGCTAAGTATATCCTTCAAGCTTTGTAAAGGGTTTGACTAGGTTGCCTTTGGGTTGTGATATATTTGGATCAGAACTGAAGCAATTTTCCCATTGACAATTATAGGAAAATAAAAACTAGGCCCCACTTAAGCTCTTATAACTCAACAACTGATAGTCCAGAAAATCTGAAACTTGCAGGTGTTAGAGGGGTACGTATATCCTCCAAGCTTTGTAAAGGGTTTGACTGAGTTGCCTTTGGGTTGTGAGATATTTGATTCAGAACTGAAGCAATTTTCCCATTGAAAATGATAGGAAAATTTAAAAAAACTAGGCCCCACTTAAGCTCTTATAACTCAACAACTGATAGTCCGGAAAATCTGAAACCTGCAGGTGTTAGAGGGCTATGTATATCCTTCAAGGTTATTATAGGGTTTGACTGGGTTGCCTTTGGGTTGTGAGAAATTTGAATCAGAACCGAAGCTATTTTCCCATTGACAATTATAGGAAAATCATAAAAACTAGGCCCCTACTTAAGCTCAACAACTGATAGTCCGGAAAATCTGAAACTTGCAGGTGTTAGAGGGCTAGGTATATCCTTCAAGCTTTGCAAAGGGTTTGACTAGGTTTCCTTTGGGTTGTGAGATATTTGGATCAGAACTGAAGCAATTTTCCCATTGACAATTATAGGAAAATCAGAAAAACTAGGCCCCACTTAAGCTCTTATAACTCAACAACTGATTGTCCAGAAAATCTGAAACTTGCAGGTGTTAGAGGGCTAGGTATATCCTCCAAGCTTTGTAAAGGGTTTGACTGGGTTGCCTTTGGGTTGTGAGATATTTGGATCAGAACCGAAGCAATTTTCCCATTGACAATTATAGGAAAATTATAAAAACTAGGCCCCACTTAAGCTCTTATAACTCAACAACTGATAGTCCGGAAAATCTGAAACTTGCAGGTATTAGAGGGCTAGGTATATCCTTCAATCTTTGTAAAGGGTTTGACTGAGTTGCCTTTGGGTTGTGAGATATTTGGATCAGAACCGAAGCAATTTTCCCATTGACAATTATAAGAAAATCATAAAAACTAGGCCCCACTTAAGCTCTTATAACTCAACAACTGATAGTCCGGAAAATCTGAAACTTGCAGGTGTTAGAGGGCTAGGTATATCCTTCAAGCTTTGTAAAGGGTTTGACTGGGTTGCCTTTGGGTTGTGAGATATTTGAATCAGAACCGAAGCAATTTTCCCATTGACAATTATAGGAAAATCATAAAAACTAGGCCCCACTTAAGCTCTTATAACTCAACAACTGATAGTCCGGAAAATCTGAAACGTGCAGGTGTTAGAGGGCTAAGTATATCCTCCAAGCTTTGTAAAGGGTTTGACTGGGTTGCCTTTGGGTTGATAGATATTTGGATCAGAACTGAAGCAATTTTCCCATTGACAATTATAGGAAAATCATAAAAACTAGGCCCTTACTTAAGCTCTTTATAACTCAACAACTAATAGTCTGGAAAATCTGAAACGTGCAGGTGTTAGAGGGCTAAGTATATCCTCCAAGCTTTGTAAAGGGTATGACTGAGTTGCCTTAGGGTTGTGAGATATTTGGATCAGAACTGAAGCAATTTTCCCATTGAAAATGATAGGAAAATAATAAAAACTAGGCCCCACTTTAGCTCTTATAACTCAACAACTGTTAGTCCCGAAAATCTGTAATTTGCAGGTATTCCCCAGCCAGGGGGAAGTCGCTCCTGAGCACCGATTGCGCTCTTCTTCAGTGGGGCCGGTCCGGGTCCTTCAGGAGGGGGGGTCCGGTCACGGCTCTCCTTCTCCTGAGCGCAGGAAGCGCTCTCTTTCAGGAGGGGGTCCGGTCGGGGCTCCTATTCCTAAGCGCAGGATGCGCTCTCCTGGGGGGGGTCCCGATCCTAACTCCTTCGGAGCGCAGGACGCGCTCTCCTCAACGTGGGGGCCCTGACCCTGACTACCTGAGTGCCGGGGCCGCCGGATATTTATCCCCGGCGGCCCGCACTCCCGCCGCCCACCAGGGGGCACGCGCACACCCTCATCATCCACGTGGGCCGGCGCAGTGATAAGACGTCAGTGGGCCAGCCCGCACATCGGGGACGCGCTGCAGGCGGGAGAAGCCTTTGATCTCCCGCCTGTGGCACTCTGCATTCCGGCCAGCGAGATGTTAATTTCGCTGCCGGAATGCGCATAATAGAAGGAGGGAAGGCTTCTCCCCTTCTTCTATCATGCATAATTATCTCCAGCGGCGCTGGAGATAATTACAACATAGGGCTCAGATTCTATTGAATCTGAGCTCTTTGTATCCATCAGAATGACCGGACCCTTGCCCGGTCATTCTGATGCAATTTGCCAGATTGCATCAGTGTGAATGCTTGGGGCACATTCACACCGATGCACCTGGTTTCAGGTATAGGGAGGAGGGGGGGATATATATATATATATATATATATATATGTGTGTGTATCAGGAGGTTATAAGGGGCATATTTAACCACCTCAGCCCCCAGTGCTTAAACACCCTGAAAGACCAGGCCACTTTTTACACTTCTGACCTACACTACTTTCACCATTTATTGCTCGGTCATGCAACTTACCACCCAAATGAATTTTACCTCCTTTTCTTCTCACTAATAGAGCTTTCATTTGGTGGTATTTCATTGCTGCTGACATTTTTACTTTTTTTGTTATTAATCGAAATTTAACGATTTTTTTGCAAAAAAATGACATTTTTTACTTTCAGTTGTAAAATTTTGCAAAAAAAACGACATCCATATATAAATTTTGCTCTAAATTTATTGTTCTACATGTCTTTGATAAAAAAAAAATGTTTGGGTAAAAAAAAAATGGTTTGGGTAAAAGTTATAGCGTTTACAAACTATGGTACAAAAATGTGAATTTCCGCTTTTTGAAGCAGCTCTGACTTTCTGAGCACCTGTCATGTTTCCTGAGGTTCTACAATGGCCAGACAGTACAAACACCCCACAAATGACCCCATTTCGGAAAGTACACACCCTAAGGTATTCGCTGATGGGCATAGTGAGTTCATAGAACTTTTTATTTTTTGTCACAAGTTAGTGGAAAATGATGATTTTTTTTTTTTTTTTTTCTTACAAAGTCTCATATTCCACTAACTTGTGACAAAAAATAAAAACTTCTATGAACTCACTATGCCCATCACGAAATACCTTGGGGTCTCTTCTTTCCAAAATGGGGTCACTTGTGGGGTAGTTATACTGCCCTGGCATTCTAGGGGCCCAAATGTGTGGTAAGGAGTTTGAAATCAAATTCTGTAAAAAATGACCTGTGAAATCCAAAAGGTGCTCTTTGGAATATGGGCCCCTTTGACCACCTTGGCTGCAAAAAAGTGTCACACATCTGGTATCTCCGTACTCAGGAGAAGGTGGGGAATGTGTTTTGGGGTGTCTTTTTACATATACCCATGCTGGGTGAGATAAATATCTTGGTCAAATGCCAACTTTGTATAAAAAAATGGGAAAAGTTGTCTTTTGCCAAGATATTTCTCTCACCCAGCATGGGTATATGTAAAATGACACCCCAAAACACATTCCCCACCTTCTCCTGAGTACGGCAATACCAGATGTGTGACACTTTTTTGCAGCCTAGGTGGGCAAAGGGGCCCATATTCCAAAGAGCACCTTTCGGATTTCACAGGTCATTTTTTACAGAATTTGATTTCAAACTCCTTACCACACATTTGGGCCCCTAGAATGCCAGGGCAGTATAACTACCCCACAAGTGACCCCATTTTGGAAAGAAGAGACCCCAAGGTATTCGCTGATGGGCATAGTGAGTTCATGGAAGTTTTTATTTTTTGTCACAAGTTAGTGGAATATGAGACTTTGTATGAAAAAAAAAAAAAAAAAAAAAAATCATCATTTTCCACTAACTTGTGACAAAAAATAAAAAATTCTAGGAACTCGCCATGCCCCTCACGGAATACCTTGGGGTGTCTTCTTTCCAAAATGGGGTCACTTGTGGGGTAGTTATACTGCCCTGGCATTTTCCAGGGGCTCTAATGTGTGGTAAGTAGGTAAATGACCTGTGAAATCCTAAAGGTGCTCTTTGGAATATGGGCCCCTTTGCCCACCTAGGCTGCAAAAAAGTGTCACACATGTGGTATCGCCGTATTCAGGAGAAGTTGGGGAATGTGTTTTGGGGTGTCATTTTACATATACCCATGCTGGGTGAGAGAAATATCTTGGCAAAAGACAACTTTTCCCATTTTTTTATACAAAGTTGGCATTTGACCAAGATATTTCTCTCACCCAGCATGGGTATATGTAAAATGACACCCCAAAACACATTCCCCAACTTCTCCTGAATACGGAGATACCAGATGTGTGACACTTTTTTGCAGCCTAGATGCGCAAAGGTGCCTAAATTCCTTTTAGGAGGGCATTTTTAGACATTTGGATACCAGACTTCTTCTCACGCTTTGGGGCCCCTAGAATGCCAGGGCAGTATAAATACCCCACATGTGACCCCATTTTGGAAAGAAGACACCCCAAGGTATTCAATGAGAGGCATGGCGAGTTCATAGAATTTTTTTTTTTTTGGCACAAGTTAGCGGAAATTGATATTTTTAATTTTTTTCTCACAAAGTCTCCCGTTCCGCTAACTTAGGACAAAAATTTCAATCTTTCATGGACTCAATATGCCCCTCACGGAATACCTGGGGGTGTCTTCTTTCCGAAATGGGGTCACATGTGGGGTATTTATACTGCCCTGGCATTCTAGGGGCCCTAAAGCGTGAGAAGAAGTCTGGAATATAAATGTCTAAAAAATTTTACGCATTTGGTTTCCGTGAGGGGTATGGTGAGTTCATGTGAGATTTTATTTTTTGACACAAGTTAGTGGAATATGAGACTTTGTAAGAAAAAAAAAAAAAAATTCTGCTAACTTGGGCCAAAAAAATGTCTGAATGGAGCCTTACAGAGGGTGATCAATGACAGGGGGGGGTGATCAATGACAGGGGGGGTGATCAGGGAGTCTATATGGGGTGATAACCACAGTCATTGATCACGCCCGTGTAAGGCTTCATTCAGACGTCCGTATGCGTTTTGCGGATCCGATCCATCTATCAGTGCATCCGTAAAAATCATGCGGACGTCTGAATGGAGCTTTACAGGGGGGTAATCAATGACAGGGGGGTAATCAATGACAGGGGGGTGATCAGGGAGTCTATATGGGGTGATCACCACAGTCATTGATCATGCCCCTGTAAGGCTTCATTCAGACGTCCGGATGCGTTTTGCGGATCCGATCCATCTATCAGTGCATCCGTAAAAATCATGCGGACATCTGAATGGAGCTTTACAGGGGGGTGATCAGGGAGTCTATATGGGGTGATCACCACAGTCATTGATCATGCCCCTGTAAGGCTTCATTCAGACATCCGGATGCGTTTTGCGGATCCGATCCATCTATCAGTGCATCCGTAAAAATCATGCGGACGTCTGAATGGAGCTTTACAGGGGGGTAATCAATGACAGGGGGGTAATCAATGACAGGGGGGTGATCAGGGAGTCTATATGGGGTGATCACCACAGTCATTGATCATGCCCCTGTAAGGCTTCATTCAGACGTCCGGATGCGTTTTGCGGATCCGATCCATATATCAGTGCATCCGTAAAAATCATGCGGACGTCTGAATGGAGCTTTACAGGGGGGTAATCAATGACAGGGGGGTGATCAGGGAGTCTATATGGGGTGATCAGGGGCTAATAAGGGGTTAATAAGTGACTGGGGGGGTGTAGTGTAGTGTAGTGGTGCTTGGTGGGACTTTACTGAGCTACCTGTGTCCTCTGGTGGTCGATCCAAACAAAGGGGACCACCAGAGGACCAGGTAGCAGGTATATTAGACGCTGTTATCAAAACAGCGTCTAATATACCTGTTAGGGGTTAAAAAAAACACATCTCCAGCCTGCCAGCGAACGATTGCCGCTGGCAGGCTGGGGATCCACTCTCTTACCTTCCGTTCCTGTGAGCGCGCGCGCCTGTGTGCGCGCGTTCACAGGAAATCTCGGCCATCGCGTCCACTCGGAATGAATCAACCACCTCCAGGACGCGTCTGTGCGTACAGCGGTCCGGAGGTGGTTAATATAAGACCGCTTCTGAGCCACTGAAACAGGCATAGAAAATGGTAAAATAGACAGGTCTGCCCGCGAATCCCCTTCCCCACTAACTGTAATACTATACACATCCGACATACACTGTACTGCTCTGTAATACCAAACACATCCACTATACACTGTACTGCTCTGTTATACCAAACACATCCACTATACACTGTACTGCTCTGTAATACCAAACACATCCGCTATACACTGTACTACTCTGTAATACCAAACACATCCACTATACACTGTACTGCTCTGTAATACCAAACACATCCACTATACACTGTACTGCTCTATAATACCATACACATCCACTATACACTGTACTACTCTGTAATACCAAACACATCCTCTATACACTGTACTGCTCTGTAATACCAAACACATCCACTATACACTGTACTGCTCTGTAATACCAAACACATCCACTATACACTGTACTGCTCTGTAATACCAAACACGTCCACTATACACTGTACTGCTCTGTAATACCAAACACATCCACTATACACTGTACTGCTCTGTAATACCAAACACATCCACTATACACTGTACTGCTCTGTAATACCAAACACATCCTCTATACACTGTACTGCTCTGTAATACCAAACACGTCCACTATACACTGTACTGCTCTGTAATACCAAACACATCCACTATACACTGTACTGCTCTGTAATACCAAACACATCCACTATACACTGTACTGCTCTGTAATACCAAACACATCCTCTATACACTGTACTGCTCTGTAATACCAAATACATCCACTATACACTGTACTGCTCTATAATACCAAACACATCCACTATACACTGTACTGCTCTGTAATACCAAACACATCCTCTATACACTGTACTGCTATGTAATACCAAACACATCCACTATACACTGTACTGCTCTGTAATACCAAATACATCCACTATACACTGTACTGCTCTGTAATACCAAATACATCCACTATACACTGTACTGCTCTATAATACCAAACACATCCACTATACACTGTACTGCTCTATAATACCAAACACATCCACTATACACTGTACTGCTCTATAATACCAAACACATCCACTATACACTGTACTGCTCTGTAATACCAAACACATCCTCTATACACTGTACTGCTCTGTAATACCAAACACATCCACTGTACAATGTACTGCTCTGTAATACCAAACACATCCACTGTACACTGTACTGCTCTGTAATACCAAACACATCCACTATACACTGTACTGCTCTGTAATACCAAACACATCCTCTATACACTGTACTGCTCTGTAATACCAAACACATCCTCTATACACTGTACTGCTCTGTAATACCAAACACATCCACTATATACTGTACTGCTCTGTAATACCAAACACATCCACTATACACTGTACTGCTCTGTAATACCAAACACATCCACTATACACTGTACTGCTCTGTAATACCAAACACATCCGCTATACACTGTACTGCTCTGTAATACCAAACACATCCTCTATACACTGTACTGCTCTATAATACCAAACACATCCGCTATACACTGTACTGCTCTGTAATACCAAACATATCCTCTATACACTGTACTGCTCTGTAATACCAAACACATCCTCTATACACTGTACTGCTCTGTAATACCAAACACATCCACTATACACTGTACTGCTCTGTACTTGGTGAGCTGTGAGGAGGTGGCAGCGCTCTCCTGAGCTCCAGTGAGTACAGCTGGGAGGTGCCAGGAGTCGGACCCTCACAGATCTCATATTAATGACGTTTCCTGGATAACCCCTTTAAATTGTTCAGCAGACCCCTATATGATAACATAAAGGTTCTGATGATCCCTTTAACACATCAGTCGGATGAAAACACAATCAGTAATGTCCTTCATGTCTGAGAAGAGCAGCGCTATCAGTAATATCTGCCCCCCTGCTGTATAACACATAATGGGAGCAGTGACCCCCTCCCCGGATAACACACAGGTAAGTGTTCTAGGACTGACCTCACCAGAACCTGCATTGTGCCTCCACATGGAGGAGGTGTCCTATGTCCTGAGAGACATCTGGAGGGACAGGAAGGACACATCTGCTTCTATGGGGCGGATTATGGGTCTGAGCAACTCCCAGGTTATACAGAGCTGTAATATGTACATGAGCCCTTACCGCCATAGAGCGCTCACCTCTGCCTGCGCTACATTACAGCTGTATGGCGGTATTATTACTGATGACCCCGGCTGTAATTTACCCAGAATGGAGACGATTACTGCTCGTTATCAATAAGTAATAATCAATACCAGCAGAATCCAGAGAAACCCTGAATGTAGTGTAATGTCTACTAATAATCCATCCCCCAAATAACTGACTGAGCGAGGGCAGAGCCACATGTGTCCTGTAGTAATGTGAGGAGGAGAACGGGGGCCACAATAGATGGTGGAGGAAGGATAATGGGGGCCACAGGGACCACAACAGATGGTGGAGAATGAAGGCCACAATAGATGGTGGAGGAAGGAGAATGGAGGCCACAGACTGAGGGCCACAATAGATGGAGGAAGGAGAGCTCTCAGCAGCTGATGACGCTGACACAAGTTCCTCCAGCTTTATGACTCTTGTACATTCATGTGCTGCCATCATCACTGATTTATGACATGCCATAAAGTGAGGACATTCCTCAGGGTTCTGGATTTCTAGGACATGGACATATCATATAGCTGCCACCATTCCTGACATCCACCACACACAAGAGGCGGCTTCTAGTGATGACATTTATGGGTTTTACTAACAGCCGGGGACATTTTCTCTCCACAGTCACAATCTACAGGTTTTATACTAACGCTCTGTGGACGCCTCACCCACATCTCATCTTCTTATTCTTACAGTTTGGATGATAATTATCTACCAGACACTTCCTGCATCCAGTTGGCATCTGTAATAAGGAATAACCCGTCCCTGAAGATACTTTTCCTGTATAATAACCGTCTGTCTGGTCCTCACTTCAGTGACTTGATGGAGGCTCTGTCCAGTCCGGCCTGCAGGATAGAGACATTAGGGTGAGTATAAGAGATGTGTACAGGACTGAGACATGTGGGGGACACGTTATACATGGAGTTTATACTATTTTATGCTCCGCACCATTGTTATGTCTATGAGATAAACTGCTGACTAGGGTTGTCACGATACCAACATTTTGATTTGATTTCGATACTCTAAAAAAGTTTTGCAATACTCTGTACCATTCGATACCATGCAAAAAAAAAAAAAACACCAAAAAAGCTGCGTGCATTCCGCATTTTATGGAACGTCCGGCCCATAATAGAACAGTCCTATCCTATTTTTTTGGGGGACAACGTGACTAAAAATGGCGACTGGTGCGGTTTAGATTTTTTTTTCTGTTACGGCGTTCACTGCATAGGAGATATTTTTTAATATTTTAATAGTTTGCACTTTTTCGGGGGCAATATGTAATATGTTTATTTTTTATTGTTTATAAACTTTATATGTAATATTGTGAAAGGCGGTGATTTAAACTTAATATTTTGGTGTTTCTTTTTTTTCTTTTTCTTTTTTACTTTTTATTTAACAACTATTCGCCCCCTTAGGGCTAGAACCCTTGTCCTATTCCCCCTGATAGAGATCTATTACAGTGAATAGGATCTTACACTGTCCCTGCTGCCCTGGGCTTTGTGCACACGGCAGCAGGAAGCTTACCATGGAGGGCTTCAGTAGCGTCCTGGCTGCCATGGTAACCGATCGGAGCCCCGCGATTACACTGCTGGGGCTCCGATCGGAACTGCCACTGCCACCAATGAAGAGCAGGGTAGAGGATCCTGCATCCAATGAATATAACAATGACGGGGGGGGGGGACGCCTGTGGCCACTGCATCCAATGAATATAACAATGAGGGGGGGGACGCCTGTGGCCACTGCATCCAATGAATATAACAATGAGGGGGGGGGGACGCCTGTGGCCACTGCATCCAATGAATATAACAATGAGGGGGGGGACGCCTGTGGCCACTTCATCCAATGAATATAACAATGAGGGGGGGGACGCCTGTGGCCACTGCATCCAATGAATATAACAATGAGGTGGGGGGACGCCTGTGGCCACAGCGCTACCAATGATTCTAATCTTGGGGGGGTTGGGGGGTCCAGCGCATTGCACCACCAATGGTTATAATTAATGATCTGGGGGGGGGCGCACTGCGCCACCAATGAATGTAATTAACACATTAATTCAAGTGTAGGCAGCAGGTGCCGGCGGGAGTATTACATACCCGGCCTCAATAACAAAGCATACGAACCGTGACAATTAACCTCTCAGGTGCCACACCTGAGGGGTTAATTTCCGCGGTTCAGCAGATGACATGCCCTGTCATTGAGGGCCGGGTATGTGATACTGCCGCCGGCACCCGCTGCCTACACTTGAATTCATGTGTTAATCACATTCATTGGTGGCACAGTGGCCACAGCCTCTCCCCTCATCCTCAGTACAACGATCTCCTTCTCCACTGCGCTGCGGAGTAGAACACGGTGCGCGCTGAGAGCAGGGAGCGCCATGTTCTCTAACAGATAACAGCGCAGCCTAGTATCGTTAAATAGTAAGACCCAGTGTCGTATCGATCCAGGTCTAAAAGTATTGATTGGGTATCGATACTTCGATACCTGGTGCAACTCTATTCCTGTCACTGCTCTGTGGTGTCCGGCCACGCTTCTTCTTCTACTAGGTTATTTTTAAGTAATTGTGTGCAAAACACACAGTTCTGATACACACACAGCTCTGCTATACACACTCTGCACTGCATACTCACATACAGCTCTGATATACACACACAGCACTGCCATACTCACATATAGGTCTGTTACATACATACAGCTCTGCTACACACATACAGTTCTGCTATACCCATACAGCTCTGCTACACACATACAGCTCTGCTACACATACAAACTTAGCATCTTTAGTAAAAAATCACATTTTCCTACACCAGTGTCGGCTGGACAGTCTTCCTGCTCTGGTTCCTCCTATTGATGACATCATAAAAGGACCTTAAAGGGAGTCTGTCACCAGCATTTCACTTTTTAACCTTTACCACTGCTCTCTAGCATGCTTACACTTAATCAAAACGTTACCTCTGGCATCTTTCCTGCTCTTATAAATCCATCAAAAACGATCTTTATAAGATATGCAAATGAGGGCTCGCAAGTGCCCAGGGGCGGTGTTACTCTCTTAGGTGCCCTGCTTGCTCAGCCTTTTCATTGTGTCCGCCCGCCCCTTCCTACCCTCCGCCCGCCCATCCTTTCCCTCTGACCGCCTTTCTCATAGCTTGTTATTCTGCCGAGATCCCGCGCATGCGCACTCCGTCGGCCGGCGCATGCGCACTGCGATGCCCATTCCTTTTATGGCATCACAGTAATTAATGCGCATGCGCCGATGTACCGCCGATGTACCGCCTATTTGTCAATAGTTACTGTGATGCCATACAAGGAATGGGCATCGCAGTGCGCATGCGCCGGCCAAAGGAATGAGTGCGCAGACGCGGGATCTCGGCGGAATAACAAGTTGGTACATAGGCGGTCAGAGGGAAAGGATGGGCGGGCGGAGGGTAGGAAGGGGCGGGCGGACGCAATGAAAAGGCTGAGCAAGCAGGGCACCTAAGAGAGTAACACCGCCCCTGGGCACTTGCGAGCCCTCATTTGCATATCTTATAAAGATCGTTTTTGATGGATTTATAAGAGCAGCAAAGATGCCAGAGGTAACGTTTTGATTAAGTGTAAGCATGCTAGAGAGCAGTGGTAAAGGTTAAAAAGTGAAATGCTGGTGACAGACTCCCTTTAAGCTGTAGTGTTCATCTCCTTTCAGTACATGTAGGACCTTCCTTCACTGTGCGTTGAACGGATGGTTCTCCTGCCTGCTGCCCAGGGGCGTAGCTATAGGCTCATGGGCCCTGGTGCAAGAGTTCAATTTGGGCCCCCCCTACCCTCAATACCGTTTCCTAACACCACCAGACCCCTGCACGCCCACCATGCCCAATGGCAGAACTAAAATCTCACAGAGAAAATACATTTTAATTCAATAAGTGCATAATAATAATGATGATCAGGATGCCATCTAAAAGTAGTAATTTATTTTTATTTTTATTGAAGTACACTTCATACATATGGCGGTATGTCATCACCAGGTGTGGAGCACAATCCTGTTAGTTTAGCTTTATGACAGTGAGACATATGATAGTGGCTGGGAGGAACAGACCGGTCCAGTCCTATCTCGCCGTACCAGGACAATTGCACGCCTAGTGGCGCATGTGCTCAGAGTCAGAGGCTCTGCTGGAACAGAGACCCCAGAAGTAGCAGCACATGTGCTCTGCTCTTCTACCATTGTAGCAGCGGTGCAGGAGGGAGACTTTTTAGGGCCCCACAACATGTCCAGAGCCTGCAGCCCTATCAGTCAAGAGAGAGGGACAGATGAGATTCCTCATCTGCAGCAGCCAGCAGGGACAGTCACATACTGGGGAAGGGGGGGGGTTAGTTTATCACGCCGCCAGTTAATACATCCCTGAATCTGATGTATTAACTGACCAATAACATGGAGATCCCAGTGCCAGCTGCCTTGCTGGTGGACGATTGGTGCAGCGTACTCAAGTTAGGTTTAGAAATGTTCCTGGGTGTTGTAGTGCAATAGACACTAACCTGAGACGGCTGACTCTCTGCAAGGGCAGGTGATGATGAGGAATGTTCGTGACGCCAGTGCCAATTAAACGGTGGCACGCCGTTTGTTGATAGCAGGAATAACTGAGGAACCACGTGATGTTAAAACAGAACTCAAACTTTAGTAGTCATCATACATGGATATAGATGGAAACGCAGTTCCTTTGCAGACAGTTGGTTGCAGTACATTTGATGCAGGCAATATATATATAGCAAGGTGACTTCAGAGTGTTAAACACAGGACTTGCAGTACAGGCAGCTTGCACTCTATTCCTGACTGATCCTGGAACATAGAAACTCTTCTCCAAGGCCTGATGCCCTAGCTCTGGCGTATATCCTTGGTTTTCTAATTATAAAGTACCTCCTCTGTTGTCTTGAGTACCTCTTGCTTTCCTGGATTTGCCTCTGTCTCTCTCTCAGCTTCCTCAGACTCTAGAAACTTCTGAACTCCCTTCCTAGGCTAGGCCCTGCCTATTTATACTGCACTGGGAGCTCCCTCTGCTGACTGGAACAGGGATCACCTGCAACAGGCCTATCTGGCTTAAAGGGAAATACACATAAAACCTAGCAGTGTCGGGTAACCTACCCGTATGCTGCATTGGCATATACTTCTGCTGTGGGCCACAGCAGAAGTATATGCCAATCGTCCACCAGCAAGGCAGCTGGCACTGGGATCTCCATCCATGTTATTGGTCAGTTAATACATCAGGGACCCCCTGGCATGGGGCCTGGGCATAGCTAAGTTCAAACTGGGTTATCAATAGGCAGGACCGGGTGGCTGCCCTCATCCACCAGCCCGTCCCTAATGCCAGTCAATACCCCCTTAGGAAATCTCTCATCAGATGTGAGAGCAGCAGCGATCGATCAGCCAGGATTAATGTGCACAGTGGGAGGCCCCCCCTTAGGCAAGTGACAAACTGCCCCCCCCCCCCCTCAATCTTAGGCAAGTGACAAACTCAGCTCTGCTACATCTACAATGAGCAACTACAACAAATGTAATGCCAAACTGCAGTTCCTCTATTCTATGTGATGCCTTGGATAGCTTCCACTGGACCCGCAGGCTGTGGGTCCAGTGGAAGCTATCCCAGGCATCACAAGGAACTGCAGTTTGGCATTACATTTGCTGTAGTTGCTCATTGTAGATGTAGCAGAGCTGAGTTTGTCACTTGCCTAAGATTGGGGGGGGGGGGCAGTTTGTCACTTGCCTAAGATTGGGGGGGGGGGGGAGTTTGTCACTTGCCTAAGACTGAGGGGGGGGGGCAGTTTGTCACTTGCCTAAGACTGAGGGGGGGGGGCAGTTTGTCACTTGCCTAAGACTGAGGGGGGGGGCAGTTTGTCACTTGCCTAAGATTGAGGGGGGGGGGCAGTTTGTCACTTGCCTAAGACTGAGGGGGGGGCAGTTTGTCACTTGCCTAAGACTGAGGGGGGGGGCAGTTTGTCACTTGCCTAAGACTGAGGGGGGGGGGGGCAGTTTGTCACTTGCCTAAGACTGAGGGGGGGGGCAGTTTGTCACTTGCCTAAGACTGAGGGGGGGGCAGTTTGTCACTTGCCTAAGATTGAGGGGGGGGGCAGTTTGTCACTTGCCTAAGATTGAGGGGGGGGGGCAGTTTGTCACTTGCCTAAGACTGAGGGGGGGGCAGTTTGTCACTTGCCTAAGGGGGGCCTCGCAGGCTATGCACATTAATCCTGGCAGACCTGGCTGATCGATCGCTGCTGGCCTGCTGCAGTCACATCTGATGACGAGAGTGACTGAGATTTCCTAATAGGGGTATTGACTGGTCTGGGCTTGCTTAAGTTATTCAGCACCGGCGCCCCCACCAGGCGGGTCAGGGGGGCCCGGACTCACTCAGGGACAGTCACTCACCGGAGTCTGGACCGGACCAGGACCCCGGTCGGATGGTCGGGCTCGGGCAGTTTATCACGCTGCCGGGCCGGCGCCACGCTCACCTGAGTAAGTCAGTAGTCAGTCAGTCAGTGTCGGTGACTGTCTCGCAGTTGCACTCGCAACATAGGGAGAGAGGTCGAAGTCAGATAGTCAGTGAGTCACTCACTCGTCTCGCAAGTTCGCAGCACCGCGCGCTGCACACAGCAGCTTCCTCTTCCGACCTCAACTGAAGGCTGAAGCCGCTCCCCCTCCTCACTTCGCCTGGCCCTGCCCTGCACAGTGCGCGTCACGCAGGGCTCGGCTCTGAGCCTCCGCTCCGCCCCCTGTCCTGTGAATCTGATTTCAGACAGTTATCAGCTGCGCCTGCGGGCCGCGTTCTTCTGGCTTGAGGCGGGGGCCCCGTGGGCCCCTCTGACTTAGGGGCCCGGTCGCAATTGCGACCGCTGCGACCCCTATAGCTACGCCACTGCTGCTGCCTCTCTCACTGGTCAGGCAGATCTATATGAGCGCTCTGCCTGATCACTAATGAAGCAGTCAGGGGTCTGGCCATGCTGGATCCCCCTGACTGCTGTTTATAAGACACTTTTAGCAAGATTGTTTCTTACTATAAAGGCGTCTTATAAACTGTCAAACACAGTGAGTCTGACTTTCAGTGCTGTGGTCCCGGTCATAGGAGAGAACTGCTGAAAGGTATCTACGTTGTAAATGGCTTCTCTGGGACTTTGATATTGATGGCTTGTCCTCAGGAACAATATCAGACTGGTGGGGGCACCCCGACACCCTGCCCATCAGGTGCTAAAGAGGCAGCGGCGCCAGGTGAGCACTTAGATGTAGAGATGGCCTTGCGGGTCGCTCGGCGGTCCTTTTGCGGCAAACTTTGCTCGTTCGCAGTTCGCCGAACGGGCGAACATATGGCGATGTCTGCCTGCGCCATATTCTTTTACATTGTGAAGAACTTTGACCCATGACACATCCATCAGGTGGGACAGGACGGCCAATTGAGACGTTTAAGCACATGGACCCCTACCTTATAAATAAACCCGATCTGGCCGCCATTTTACATTCAGTCTTTTGCCAGTGTAGGGAGAGGTTGCTGTGTGGAGCAGGGACAGGCTGTTAGGGACACAACGCTAACTAATATGGCCACAAAAGTCATTTTAAGGACTGGTATAGGTGTGCTATCGATAGGTGTGACTTACTGAGGGGTGTGATATACTTATAATATACTTTCTAACAGAGAATATATTATAGTGCATTTGTATTGTGCAGCAGTCGTGTGCGGTTCTGCTGCGATACCGCAGCCACACAGAGGGACAAACGCTATTGAAACAACTAACTGCAACTGGTGTGATATACGGTACCTGTTTCCCCAAAAAACTTATTGAGGCAGGGGTGTTATATACCAATAATATTCTTTCTATATCATTTCTGCGGAGGACCCTGTCTGGGAAGGGTTTATACTAGAACAAACACTTCTGCCTACACGGCTACTAACCTCTCTTGTCCCAGACAATAAAACTTAACTTTTACTTATTTTATTAAAACAAGTGAGAGAAATGTGACAAGTGAGCTAACGGAAGGATTAAAATCACTGCACCCCAAGAAAGATGCTATTAGTGACTGGTAAATAACGTGTATGAGCAGGCGGGGGGCACTAACCCGCACTGCCTTCCACCACAGTCCTGCTGTACTCGCTAGGGTATTACACTGTGCCTGGTATCTATTATACCCCCACGATTGGGGTGTAGATTGTAGAATAGGCCTATTAACACTAGGTGTTTGACATCAAGCACACAGATTCCAGTCTAGCTCAATGGAGTGCAGCAAGTTATAACCTAAATTCCGCCCCCCAATATGTTTCGCCAGCTACTCTGGCTTCATCAGGGGTATTGGGCAGACTTGAGTGACCAACACTGGTATAGAAAATGTATAGGCTGCCCTCTCACTAACTGTGAGGATGGGAGCCAATCCGACCTGGGTATATAGATGCCTACTTTGTTTCACCCTATAGGTATACGTGTTGTTGCTATGACGGGCTCCAGCGTCACCTGTTAGGGGGAGTTGCTGTGTGACCCGCTGCGCAGTACTAATCGGCGCACGGACTTACCTTCTGTACGTGTCGATTGTTCACCACTGCGCTTGCACCGGAATTTAATAGTCCAGAGCCAGCAGAGGACGATACTGCGACTGCGCCTGTACTTAGTACGTGTGTACCGATGATTTATCTGCGCATGCGCCAGGACTTCATAATCCAAAGACGACGAGAAATGAAAGTGCGGTTGCGCCTATACTTTGTACTTCTTCTATTTCTATGGCGCACTGCGCCTGCGCCTGGTCTTATTCTCTGCAGTCAATGTGTTGCGGTTACTACGTCTGTATATGTGCTTTTATATATATACACATTACACACTGCTCTGGCAGGCATACATTCAGTAATACACCCATTAGGACTACATCATTTCTCTACTCCTTTGTGAGATCTAATATTATATGTTCTATGTTTTGCAATTAGTAGTCCTATCGGGTTGAGATTCTCCAACCTCATGTATACTCGTTTGTGGAACAGTATTTGTTCCTCATTTGTATAGTCATCATTGTGATCATTTATGGCACTAGGAAGGCAAACACACATCGTGCCAGCACTGCGTTTATATCTCATATATGTAGTTGACATTGTTGGGGATTTTACCCCAAAGAAGATTAAAGATGGTCAATCAGGAAAGGCAGTAGTGTCTCCCTGAGTACTGCTCAATTATCAATCAGGAAAAAACTATGAGAGGCAGTATACTTAGTATAAAAACATAACTTTTATTGGCGTATAGGAGATAAAAGACGGCCCCTACAGACATACAACGAGTAAGACATACACTCACTCAACCAAGTGTGGTGAGTGAGCATAACAATTACATAACAAACAAAAAATATGGGTGGTGGACTGGACCAATAGTGGCAAGACGGGCGAGACTGTGTCAGAGTATCTAACCAACTGGCCCTATTGCCTCCCTGCTTGTCCTGGTCCGCCCTACAAAGTGTGTCAACGGGACGGGGTCCAAAAAAGCCCCGCAAGGGGTGGCCCAGACTGGAACTCTCTTCCTGTATAGGTAACCCTAATGAGGCCCTAACACAGGGAAGAAAAAAGGAGGCCCATCCAGGAAGAATAAAGGAGGCCCATGGAGACGTAACCCCACAATAAATCCACTACAAGAAGGATGGGGTGGGGGATATACCATGAGTATATCCCCCACCCCATCCTTCTTGTAGTGGATTTATTGTGGGGTTACGTCTCCATTATTTTTGTACATATGTGGTTCCCCTGGACGGGCTTCCTTCCTTTTTTCTTCCCTGTGTTAGGGCCTCATTAGGGTTACCTATACAGGAAGAGAGTTCCAGTCTGGGCCACCCCTTGCGGGGCTTTTTTGGACGCCGTCCCGTGGACACACTTTGTAGAGCGGACCAGGACAAGCAGGGAGGCAATAGGGCCAGTTGGTTAGATACTCTGACACAGTCTCGCCCGTCTTGCCACTATTGGTCCAGTCCACCACCCATATTTTTTGTTTGTTATGTAATTGTTATGCTCACTCACCACACTTGGTTGAGTGAGTGCATGTCTTACTCGTTGTATGTCTGTAGGGGCCGTCTTTTATCTCCTATACGCCAATAAAAATTAAGTTTTTATACTGATTTTACCCCAAAAACTACCTCTATGAACACCTTTTATGGTGCCTACCAGATCATTACTGGAAGTTAGTGAATGAACCAGCGTTTTTATATGCTCACACTATATTCCATTTGTGACGGTCTGGTCAACTCCCACCGTCACGGTTCCCCTTTTTCCTGCCCGGATCGTAAATAATCCTGTCAGGCGCACTCCCTCAGGCATGAAATCATCCCACACATCAGCTGAGGCCTATTGCTGGGTAAACCATGAACTGAACTTTATTGACACACACACCCATCAAGTTTATACAGTGCACATAACTCCTCCCCCAGTATCCTGGGAGATAATTGAGTGACAACATAAGCCCCTCCCCATGTGTCACATCCTTAGTTGGCTGTGGTAAAACTGTGAACAAGAGTCAAACAGGGTTCATGATGGAGGGTATAATAAAGGGCTTTCCTTCACACTGCTCCCTCCTTGCTGACAGCTCCGGCAGACACAGATGGACCCTTTTCGGGTCGACTTGGGGCTGTCCGGGTAGCCCCTGAGATACTTAAGCTACCAACTCCTTTTGCCTAGACAGGCCATCCGCATTCCCGTTCAACTTGCCAGGCCGGTGGTGTATAGTAAAGTCGTATGGTTGTAGGGCTAGACTCCGCCTAAGAAGACGGGCGTTATCCACTGCAACCCGGTTGAGCCAGACTAGGGGATTGTGGTCGGTGATGAGGGTGAATGCACGGCCATATAGATAAGGTGTCCGTTTTTTCAGTGCCCAGACGAGAGCTAGGCACTCTTTTTCGATAGCTGCATAACTAACCTCCCTGGGCAATAGTTTCCGGCTCACATAGGCTCTCCGACCTGGCTTAACACTGCCCGCAGTCCAAACATGGAAGCATCTGTGTGAACGATAAAACGTTTATTAGGATCAGGAGCGGCAAGAACAGGTGCATTTACAAGAGCTTGCTTCAGGGTTTGGAAAGATGTCTCACACTCCAGGGACCACAAGACCTGTCGGGGCGAGTTTTTCTTAGTCAGGCCTGACAAGGGTTTAGCCAGGGCGCTATAGTCAGGGACAAAGCGTCTATAGTAACCGGCTGTCCCTAAAAAAGCCATAACTTGTGTCTTGGTACGGGGAGTGGGCCAATTGGCAACAGCCTCAATTTTAGCCGGCTCCGGTCGTTGTCTTTCACAACCTACCCTGTGTCCCAGATATTAAACTTCCGCCATACCAATGTGACACTTCACGGGTTTCAAAGTCAAACCAGCTGCTCTGATCCTGTCCAATACGTTCCCTATGTGGACTAAGTGGGCTTCCCATGAATCGCTAAAAATGGCTATGTCGTCCATGTAGGCACAAGCAAAGTCCTGGAGCCCATCTAGGAGACGATCTACCATTCTTTGTAATGTAGCTGGGGCATTCTTGATCTCGAACGGCATGACCCTAAATTGATACAGGCCTAACGGGGTGACGAAGGCGGATTTCCGAACAGCATCCTCGGCTAGGGGAATTTTCCAGTAGCCCTAGTGTATCTTGGCTCCTGAGAGAACGTGGCCTGTTTGGCTTTCAGAAGGGTGATCTCCTGTGTCCGCTCCTGTGGTCCCAGCCATTCCCCCAAGTGTACCAACTCTATGGCCCTTTCTCTCCGTTATCCGTATCCTCAGATGCTGGGGCACATACGGCCGCCACTTCTTCCTCTCTTCCTTTGTACTCCTTGAGCATGTTGATGTGAAATATGCGCTTCACATCCTTGTTCTCACAGCTGGCGACAGTGTACGTAGTGTCACATATCTTCCCAATAATCTGGTATAGTCCCTGCCAGGCAGCCTGTAGTTTGTCATGCCAGACCGGTTTAAGTACCATAACCTTCTGTCCCAGTTGAAAACTACAGTGTCGGGCCTTCCGGTCATACCATACCCGCTGGCGCCGCTGGGCCGCCTGAAGGTTCTCATGTACCATCTGCGTCAATGCCTCCATTCGGTCTCTCAATTCCAGCACATACGGTACCACCGGGGTCCCTGTCGATTCTGTGGCCCCCTCCCAATACTCCTTAATTAGATCTAGGGGTCCCCTCACTTGCCTCCCGTATTGTGGCTTGAAGAGCGAGAATCCCGTTGATTCCTGCGGCACCTCCCGGTCTCTGTAAGTCTCTGTGAACGTCTTCAGCATTTGCTTCAGAGTTCCATTAAAACGCTCAAAGAGACCGTTAGTCTGGGGGTGATACGGGGAGCTCATCAGGGGTTTTATCCCACAGATCTTCCATAGCTGATGTGTTACAGACTCTGTGAATTGGGTACCCTGGTCAGATAGAATTTCTCTTGGAAATCCTAGTCTTGAGAATACCTTGACCAGGGCATCTGGTACTGTTTCGGCCTCAATATTGGGCACCGCTATCGCTTCGGGGTCCCCTAGTGGCGTAATCCACTATGGTCCGGATGTAACGTTTACCAGAGCGGCTAGGTTGAGCCAGGGGCCCTATTAAATCCACTGCTACCCGACTAAAGGGTTCTTCAATTATGGGCATGGGGATCATTTTGGCCCTAGGGTGGTCACTTGCCCACCCATTGGCATACTTCACAAGTTTTACAATACTGTAGGACATCATTAGAGATTCCTGGCCAGAAAAAATGTTGGGTCACCAGGTATGACGTCCGCCGGATTTCCAAATGCCCAGCTAAGGGGATGTCGTGCCCAATTCTCAGCAGCTCCTGCCTATACAGAATCGGTTAGCCTATACAATCTGCTACCTTTCCATACATACTGCTCCCCATCCAGTCCCCCTTGATCAGTTACAGCTTTTTCCTGGTACTTTAGTAAGGTGGGGTCTCCCGCTACCTCTTTCCCAAAATCCTCAGGGGTGTCCCAGGATAGGGGCTCCACTGTCGGGAAAGTGGATCTTACCTGGGTCCCCGGAGTTTGTGAGGGGCCTGCTGCAGCACGACTCTGGGCTCTGGTAATTACAGTGTGCACCTCCTGGTTAGGTGTAGGCATAAAGGCAGATGTAAGAGCAACCTTATCATTGCCGAGTATCACATCGGCGGGCAAATCCTTCATGACCCCCACCTTTACTGTTCCAGACCCCACACCCCAATCCAAATGAAACTGGGCAGTGGGGATTCTATAGACGGCTCCCCCAGCCACCCGAACAGCAATAGATTTGCCTGTCGGCTCCTTATTGTTATTGAGCAAATGTTTCTGAATCAGCGTGATGGTGGCCCCTGTATCCCAGAGGCCTTGGACAGTTTGGCCGTTAACCATCACCAGTTGACGGTGGTGTTTACTGTTATCCTCTCTGGCCTCCTGTACCGGATTGGCTTCATGAAGGAACCCCAGGGGTTCTTCTCCAGATAACTCCCAGGCCTCCCCAGTAGTTGGAACCGAGTAATCAAGTGAGTGGACTGCTGCCCTGGTGCTGGCACCTGACGGACAGTTCCAACGGGCAGTCCCTACGGTAGTGTCCCACTTGCTTGCACCGGAAACAGCGAGGTCCAGTAGTCTGTGGAGGTTGATAGGCTGCTGCTGCAGGTCGCTGGGGTGGTTGACGGCTCCCTCCTGGTGGTTGTGTTGGGGCCTCGACCCAAAGTAGTTGGGGTTTGAGGGGAGGTCGTTCTGGCTTCCGGGCATCCATGTATTCATCGGCCATCCTGGCCGCCTCTTGCAAGGTGAGAGGGTTACGGTCCCTCCCCTACTCCTTTGCATCTGTCGGCAGCAACGTGAAAAATTGTTCCAGTAGTACCAGTTGTAACAATTCCTCCAGGGTGGTGGCCTGACAGCCATTCACCCAGTGGGTGGCTGTCCTATTCACCTGGCAAGCCCACTCTGTGTATGAGTCCGACTCTGCTTTCCTGGAGTCTCTAAATTTCCTCCGATACGCCTCTAGGGTCACTGCGTACCTGGCTAGGAGCGCCTCTTTTACTCACTCATAGCTACTCAGGTCCTGATTAGGGATGGCTCTGAAAGCATCAGCTGACTTCCCCAGATAGCTTTCCAGCTAAAATTGGAACCCATTCCCCCTCTGCTACCTTGTGCAGGGCACATTGTCTCTTGGAATCAGCCAAATATCCATCAATTTCGTTGGTGCGCTCCTCAAAAGCTTTGAATGCGCTGAAAGGAATTTCCCGCGGTTCGGGATTAGTGCGTGAACAGTTCAGTATAGCCGCTGTAGTTCTCTGGGCCTCCACTAGACTGATCTGTAATTCCCTCGGTTTGTTTGCATTTTTGTTGGCACTATGAATGACGCAAAAAATTATCTCAGGCAAAGGATTTGGCCCAAACAGCGCTAGCCGTTCCCTTATTTCTCTGTCCACTTCACTTTCCTCTGTAAGCACAGCCGGGGTAGCCGCGGCCATGCGCTCCTTATCCAGCTCCATTTGCTCGCTGATAATAAGATGCTTGGCTTTATTGCTGCCACTATCTCCACGTACTTCCAGTAGTTCTTTCAATGTGTTGCGCTTGAGCTGGTTGTAGCAGCCTTCCATGCAAGCTGCTCCGGTTCCCGCCTCAGATTATGAAGCCATGGAAAAGGGACGATCCCACCGCTGCCAGCTAAATGTGACGGTCTGGTCAACTCCCACCATCACGGGTTCCCCTTTTCCTGCCCGGATCGTAAATAATCCTGTCAGGCGTACTCCCTCAGGCATGAAATCATCCCACACATCAGCTGAGGCCTATTGCTGGGTAAACCATGAACTGAACTTTATTGACACACATTTTAAATTGAAAACTTCTCCAAATCCCAAGGGGATACAGAAAACAAAGACAACCGGACGACAAGTCCATAATCTAGTACTTATACAAGGATCCCTATACGGGAAATACATCAGAATAAGGCCTCATGCACACAACCGTTTTTTTTTTTGCGGTCCGCAAAAACAGGTTCCATTTTTCCGTGATCCGTGTCCGTTTTTTCTTCCGTGGGCCTTCCTTGATTTTTGGAGGATCCACGGACATGAAGGAAAGTAAAAAAATCGTTTTGGTGTCCGCCTGGCCGTGCGGACCCAAACGGATCCGTCCTGCCTTACAATGCAAGTCAATGGGGACGGATCCGCACCTGAGGGGTTAATTGTGCGTATCATAGCCCCCTGTAAGATATAAGGTGCGGTAGCGTCCTGGTTGCCATGGTTACCGATCGAAGCCCCAGCGATTAAACTGGGACTCCGATCGGAACTCTCCGCTGCCACCAATGATGGGGGAACGTGATTTTAACTAGGGGGGGGGGAGAGGTGAGGCCGCACTGGCCACCAATGATGGGGGAACGTGATTTTAACTAGGGGGGTGGAGAGGGGAGGCCGCACTGGCCACCAATGATGGGGGAACGTGATTTTAACTGGGGGGGGAGAGGGGAGGCCGCACTGGCCACCAATGAATATAATATTAGGGAGGGAGGGGGCCGCACTGGCCACCAATGAGTTAAATACAGGGGAGGGCGGTCTGCCCCCTCCTGCCTGGCAGCACCTGATCTCTTACAGGGGGCTATGATACGCACAATTAACCCCTCAAGTGCGGCACCTGAGGGGTTAATTGTGCACATCACAGCCCCCTGTAAGAGATCGGGTTCTGCCAGGCAGCAGGGGGCAGTTATGTCCACAGTTCTTAGTATATTCTAACTTGAAGCGTCCCCATCACTATGGGTTAGTAGAACTACAGGTAACAGCACTCTGCTAGTCAATTGCACAAAGATATAAGCAAACACTGAAAATAAATTCTTGGTACTCATACTTACTGCAAATGCAGCTAGAAGCTCTTTGCGAATATAATTGATCAAAAATATTTCAGGCCCATCTACCGGTCGGCAAGGTAGCTTCTAATCAGATGGGTCCTACTCTAACATGCCTCTCCTGGGCTTACAGCCTACAATCTGGGCAAAGTAGTACCAAGCTGTATCCTACGCATGCCTCTCCCAGGCTGTGAGCCTGCAGTATGGGCTGGGTAGAATACAGCTGTTCAAGCTATCTAATTAAAAGCACATGGTAAATGGGCTGGTGGTGCACGGTTCAATCTCACCACCAGGGGGAGCCACCCCCCTAGTGGCAGTGACAATGGGGAAAAATAAACGAACCAGCCCCTCCACAATAAGTGAATATGAGAACGCAGGTGCACGCTACCTTGGCTGAAACACACTTGGAGGGGGGGAGAGGGGAGGCCGCACTGGCCACCAATGATGGGGGAACGTGATTTTAACTAGGGGGGGGGGAGAGGGGAGGCTGCACTGGCCACCAATGATGGGGGAAGGGGATTTTAATTAGGGGGGGGGGAGGAGAGGCCGCACTGGCCACCAATGAATATAATATTGGGGAGGGAGGGAGGGGGGCCGCACTGTCCACCAATGAGTTAAATACAGGGGAGGGGGGTCTGCCCCCTCCTGCCTGGCAGCACCTGATCTCTTACAGGGGGCTATGATACGCACAATTAACCCCTCAAGTGCGGCACCTGAGGGGTTAATTGTGCGCATCACAGCCCCCTGTAAGAGATCGGGTGCTGCCAGGCAGCAGGGGGCAGTTATGTCCACAGTTCTTAGTATATTCTAACTTGAAGCGTCCCCATCACTATGGGAACGCCTCTGTGTTAGAATATACTGTCGGATCTGAGTTTTCACGAAGTGAAATCTCAGCTCTGAAAAAGCTTTTATGCAGACGGATCTGCGGATTTGTCTGTGTGAAAGTAGCCTTTGGCCACGGATCATGGACGCGGATGCCACCGCACCCGCACTACAGGAACAGCAGGGACCGCAGCCCGGCTGGTCCCCTGCAACACCGCCTGCAGCGTTTCCTGAACCCACTGCGACCCCCAATCTGCTGCGGCTGCCCTAACCTGTTCTAACAACACTTTAAGGGCGCAGATGATGCCGTGCCAACTTCTACCCACGCTATCCCTGACTGAATAAGCCCCACCCCAATTTACTCTAAACTCACATCCCATGACCCGCTCCACCCCTTCCTTTCTCCTACCGGAACACTCCCCTCATAACATAATTAACCCTATCCGCCACTTACTTCCCCCTAAGTCAAGCTGAATTTCGCTACGGCTGCGCCCCGCTCCATTGCTTTTCGAAGGACAAGTTAAAAAGCTGCGCTTGCTTCCTCTCTTACTTGTCAGGGATTATGATCCTGAATGCAGTTTAATATGATATTCAGATGAATCTCTGTAGGAATGGAGTTTACGAGGAGACATGAAGTACAGAGAGGAGGTGGGGATGTGGGTAATAAGCAACAGCACTTGTTTACAGTCTCCATTACCACAGCCCCACATTACCACAGTCTGTCCTGTCCATCCTCTCCGTATTTCAGGTCTCCTCATGAACTCGATTCCCACAAAGATTCAGCTAAAGATCTTATCATCTGTATTCAGGATCATAATCCCTGACAAGCAGAGCAGAAAGGAGGATTAGGCGGCTCTTTACCTAAGTGTCGTGAAGTAACCTGTCCTGCTGTGTGATTAGGACAGCTTTTGTGTGTACTAATAGGACGGCAGCCATTTTATTTCTCCTGATTGCTCCCCAGACCAAATTAACCATTATAACTAATGAAAAGTATTTGGGAATATATTTATGACAAAGTAACATAGTAACATAGTAACATAGTACATAAGGCCGAAAAAAGACATTTGTCCATCCAGTTCGGCCTGTTATCCTGCAAGTTGATCCAGAGGAAGGCAAAAAACCCTGTGAGGTAGAAGCCAATTTTCCCCACTTAAGGGGAATAAAAAATTCCTTCCCGACTCCAATCAGGCAATTGGAATAACTCCCTGGATCAACGACCCCTCTCTAGTAGCTATAGCCTGTAATATTATTACACTCCAGAAATACATCCAGGCCCCTCTTGAATTCCTTTATTGTACTCACCATCACCACCTCCTCAGGCAGAGAGTTCCATAGTCTCACTGCTCTTACCGTAAAGAATCCTCTTCTATGTTTGTGTACAAACCTTCTTTCCTCCAGACGCAGAGGATGTCCCCTCGTCACAGTCACAGTCCTGGGGATAAATAGATGATGGGAGAGATCTCTGTACTGACCCCTGATATATTTATACATATTAATTAGATCTCCCCTCAGTCGTCTTTTTTTTCTAAAGTGAATAACCCTAATTTTGATAATCTTTCAGGGTACTGTAGTTGCCCCATTCCAGTTATTACTTTAGTTGCCCTCCTCTGAACCCTCTCCAGCTCTGCTATGTCTGCCTTGTTTACAGGAGCCCAGAACTGTACACAGTACTCCATGTGTGGTCTGACCAGTGATGTGTAAAGTGGTAGGACTATGTTCTCATCACGGGAATCTATGCCCCTTCTGATGCAACCCATTATCTTATTGGCCTTGGCAGCAGCTGCCTGACACTGGTTTTTGCTGCTTAGTTTGCTGTTTATTAAAATTCCTAGATCCTTTTCCATGTCAGTGTTACCGAGTGTTTTACCATTTAGTATGTACGGGTGACTTGCATTTTTCCTTCCCATGTGCATAACCTTACATTTGTCAGTGTTAAACCTCATCTGCCACTTATCTGCCCAAGCCTCCAATCTATCCAGATCCCTCTGTAGTAGTATACTGTCCTCTTCAGTGTTAATTACTTTACACAGTTTAGTGTCATCTGCGAAAATTGATACTTTACTATGCAAGCCTTCTACAAGATCATTAATAAATATATTGAAGAGGATAGGGCCCAATACTGACCCCTGAGGTACTCCACTAGTGACAGTGACCCAATCTGAGTGTGTACCGTTAATAACCACCCTCTGTTTTCTATCACTCAGCCAGTTACTTACCCACATACAGACGTTTTCTCCCAGTCCGAGCATTCTCATTTTATATACTAACCTTTTATGTGGTACAGTGTCAAATGCTTTGGAGAAGTCCAGATATACGACATCCATTGATTCGCCGCTGTCAAGTCTAGAACTTACCTCCTCATAGAAACTGATTAAATTACTCTGACATGACCGATCCCTCACGAAGCCATGCTGATATGGCGTTATTTGCTTATTTCCGTTGAGATGCTCTAATATAGCATCTCTCAGAAAACCTTCAAACAGTTTACCCACAACAGATGTTAAACTTACCGGCCTATAGTTTCCAGGCTCTGTTTTTGGCCCCTTTTTGAATATTGGCACCACATATGCCACGCGCCAATCCTGTGGGACATTCCCTGTCAGTATAGAGTCTGCAAATATCAGAAATAAGGGTCTGGCTATGACATTACTTAATTCCTTTAGGATACGGGGGTGTATGTCATCCGGTCCTGGCGATTTGTCTATTTTAATCTTTTTAAGTCGCTGATGTTCTTCTTCCTGGGTCAGACAGGACACTTTTAATGGGGAATTTATTTTTACATTCTGCATTTCATCTGACAGTTTATTTTCCTCAGTGAATACATTGGAGAAAAAAATATTTAACAGCTTTGCTTTCTCCTCGTCGCTCTCTGCGACTCCCCCCTCATTACTCTTTAAAGGGCCAACACCTTCAGATTTATACTTTTTAACATTTATATAATTGAAGAACATTTTAGGGTTAGTTTTACTCTCTTTGGCAATTAATCTCTCGGTCTCTAGTTTGGCCGCTTTTATTTGTTTTTTACATGTTCTATTTTTTTCCTTATAGTTTTTCAGTGCTTCCGTGCTACCCTCCTGTTTTAGTGATTTATATCCTTTCTTTTTGTCATTTATTGCTTTCTTTACAGTTCTATTTATCCACATTGGTTTCTTTTTGTTCCTTAACCTTTTATTACCATACGGTATGTACCTCTCACAATGAGTTTTTAGGATGTTTTTAAAGATATCCCATTTTGTGTCTGTATTTGTGAGGACTTTGTCCCAGTTAGTTTGGCCTATGGCCTCTCTTAGTTGGCTAAATTTAGCTTTTTTGAAGTTTGGTATTTTTGTTCCTCCCTGTAGAAACGCTCTTTTGAATGATAATTGGAAGGTTATTACTTTATGGTCACTATTTCCCAGGTGTCCCCCAACCTGCACGTCTGTTGTTCTGTCAGGTCTATTGGTAATAATACTCCCATATATGATGTAGAAGCTGATACTACACTAGTACAAGGCGTGTGAGGTAATAATACTCCCATATATGATGTAGAAGCTTATACTACACCAGTACATAATGTGTGAGGTAATAATACTCCCATATATGATGTAGAAGCTGATACTACAACAGTACAGGATGTGTGAGGTAATAATACTCACATATATGATGTAGAAGCATATAGTACACTAGTACAAGGCGTGTGAGGTAATAATACTCCGATATATGATGTAGAAGCTGATACTACACTAGTACAGGACATGTGAGGTAATAATACTCCCATATATGATGTAGAAGCTGATACCACACTATTACAAGGCGTGTGAGGTAATAATACTCCCATATATGATGTAGAAGCTGATACTACACTAGTACAAGGCGTGTGAGGTAATAATACTCCCATATATGATGTAGAAGCTTATACTACACCAGTACATAATGTGTGAGGTAATAATACTCCCAAATATGATGTAGAAGCTGGTACTACACCAGTACATGATGTATGAGGTAATAATACTGCCATATATGATGTAGAAGCTGATACTACACCAGTACATGATGTGTGATGTAGTAATGCTCCCATATATGATGTAGAAGCTGATACTACACCAGTACATGATGTGTGAGGTAATATTACACCCATATATGATGTAGAACCGAATACACCAGTACATGATGTGTGAGGTAATAATACTCCCATGTATGATGTAGAAGCTGATACTACACCAGTACATAATATGTGAGGTAGTAATATTTCCATATATGTTGCAGAAGATAATACTACATCAGTACATTATGTTTGAGGTAATAATACTCCTGTATATGATGTAGAAGATTATATGTACTATACCAGTACATTAGTGAGTTAGTAATACTCCCATATATGATGTAGAAGCTGATACAACACCAGTACATGATGCGTGAGGCAATATTACACCCATATATGATGTAGAACCGGATACACCAGTACATGATGTGTGAGGTAATAATACTCCCATGTATGATGTAGAAGCTGATACTACACCATTACATGATGTGTGAGGTAATATTACACCCATATATGATGTAGAACCGGATACACCAGTACATGATGTGTGAGGTAATAATACTCCCATGTATGATGTAGAAGCTGATACTACACCATTACATGATGTGTGAGGTAATATTACACCCATATATGATGTAGAACCGGATACACCAGTACATGATGTGTGAGGTAATAATACTACTATATATGATGTAGAAGCTGATACTACACTAGTACAGGACATGTGAGGTAATAATACTCCCATATATGATGTAGAAGCTTATACCACACTAGTACAAGGCGTGTGAGGTAATAATACTCCCAAATATGATGTAGAAGCTGGTACTACACCAGTACATGATGTATGAGGTAATAATACTGCCATATATGATGTAGAAGCTGATACTACACCAGTACATGATGTGTGAGGTAATAATACTCCCATATATGATGTAGAAGCTGATACTACACCAGTACAGGATGTGTGAGGTAATAATACTCCGATATATGATGTAGAGGGTAACATTACACAGGTACATGTGTGAAGTAATAATACTCCCATGTATGATGTAGAATCTGATACTACACCAGTACATGATGTGTGAGGTAATAATACTCCCATGTATGATGTAGAATCTGATACTACACCAGTACATGATGTGTGAGGTAATAATACTCCCATATATGATGTAGAAGCTGATACTACACCAGTACAGGATGTGTGAGGTAATAATACTCCGATATATGATGTAGAGGGTAACATTACACAGGTACATGTGTGAAGTAATAATACTCCCATGTATGATGTAGAATCTGATACTACACCAGTACATGATGTGTGAGGTAATAATACTCCCATGTATGATGTAGAATCTGATACTACACCAGTACATGATGTGTGAGGTAATAATACTCCCATATATGATGTAGAAGCTAATACTACACCAGTACATGATGTGTGAGGTAATAATACTCCCATGTTTTATGTAGAAGCTGATACTACACCAGTACATAATGTGTGAGGTAGTAATATTTCCATATATGTTGCAGAAGATAATACTACATCAGTACATTATGTTTGAGGTAATAATACTCCTGTATATGATGTAGAAGATTATATGTACTATACCAGTACATTAGTGAGTTAGTAATACTCCCATATATGATGTAGAAGCTGATACTACCGCAGTACATGATGTGTGAGGTAATAATACTCCCATATATAATGTAGAACTGGATACACCAGTACATGATGTGTGAGGTAATAATACTCCCATGTATGATGTAGAAGCTGATACTACACCAGTACATGATGTGTGAGGTAATAATACTCCCATGTATGATGTAGAAGCTGATACTACACCAGTACATGATGTGTGAGGTAATAATACTCCCATGTATGATGTAGAAGCTGATACTACCCCAGTACATGATAGGTGAGGTAATAATACTCCCATGTATGATGTAGAAGCTGATACTACCCCAGTACATGATAGGTGAGGTAATAATACTCCCATGTATGACCTCAGCCGTGTTAGCCCCCCCCCCCCCCATATCAAAATTTTTGAACAAAACATATGCAGTTGGTTAGATCTTTGTTAGATCAGGTTAGATCAATTGTTCTTTGCGTTAGATCTCACACAGAAGTAGAGATAGTAACAGGTATTTGCAGGGGGGGGGCTAACCCGTCATCAAAAAAATTGACCAAAAAATTGACCAAACAATTAGCTATTTTGGAAGATATTTGTTAGATCCGGTCTGATCAACTAGTTGTTTTGTTAGATCTCACATAATTACAGACTTATTAACCACCTCCGGACCGCCTAACGCAGGATTGCGTTCCGGAGGTGGCAGCGCTGCGCAGAGTCACGCATATACGTGTCATCTCGCGAGACGCGAGATTTCGCTCAAAGCCGGCCCGCGCATGCGCATCGCGGGCCGGCAAAATTAAAAGAAGTATTTCGTCACCAGCCTGCCAGCAACGATCATTGGCTGGCAGGCTGGCGATTTTCAAAAAATCCAATCCAAAGTCATATAACAGATCATATTAGTAAATATGATCTGTTATATGGCTTGTCTGCTCCTGTGCTGGTCCTTTTCGTCGGTTGGATCCAGCACAGGAGCAGACTGAACTGTGAGTAGCACCAACACTACACCTTAGCCCCAGATCACCCACCTGCACCCCAATTAACCCTTTGATCACCCCTTTGATCGCCCCTGTCAATCACTAGTGAAAGGAAAAAAAGTGATCAGTGTAAACTGTCACTTTTTTTTTTTCACTGGTATTGGCTGTTAGGTTTTAGGGATAGTTTAGGCCCCTTGGTTAGGTAGTTAGCGTCAGTTAGCGCCCAGCCCACCGCACCGCAGTCACTTTTATTCGCTGTTTAGCGTATCGCTAATCAGCATTTGTACTTTTATAGTATCTGTAAGTGATCAAAACTGATCACGGTCAGATCTATAATAGTATTAGTGTCATTTTAGTTCGCCCTCCACCCAAAACGCAGTGTTTGCCCGATCAGGGCTGATCGGTCGCCCACACGTGCGTTCACCCATGCCCGCCCCACCGCAGTGACAAAAAATATATATTTTTTGATCACTGCACATTCATTTTACACGCACTGCGGCGATAAAAAAATCAGTTTTGATATTTTTTATCAACCGCAGCGGCCTCCGGTACTTCGCTAGCCTCCCCTTTGTAAGACAGGTTTGCTTTTTTTCTTGGGTAGTCTCAGGGAATACCCCTAAATTTAGTAGTCCAAAATGTCAAACAGGGGGTATTCTTCTGAAGAGGCCTACAGGATTCTGACCCAGTCGGATGAGGAGTGGGAACCCTCATCTGACGAATCTAGCGGGTCAGAATATGAACCTGTGGAAAGCAGTGGCTCTCTGACCCAAAGTTCGGACAAGGAGGTGGAGGTCCCTGGCAGCACCAGGCGTACCCGGCCCCATGTCGCTAGACCACAGGTTACGCAGGATCCGCTTCAAGAGCAGCAGAGTGGGGCTGTCGCTGCCGGATCACGTGGTGAGGCATACACCAGCAGCGCAGCCCTTCCTGGACCTAGTACCAGCACTGCCGTACAACATGGTGAAGTAGCGAGCACCAGAAGGGCAGTTGAAGCTGGTACGGTGGCACGTGCAATAGTTACCCCGTCGCAGCCACCGCAAAGACGGGCCCGTAGAGCCCCTAGAGTCCCTGAGGTGCTGGCAAATCCTGATTGGCAGTCACCAACTTCAGCCGCACCAGTAGTTCCCCCTTTCACCGCCCAGTCTGGAGTTCGGGTTGAGACGGCTCAAATCGGTTTGGCCTTGGGATTTTTTGAGCTGTTCTTGACTGCGGAGCTCTTGGACTTAGTCGTGGCAGAGACCAACCAGTATGCCACACAATTTATAACCGCTAACCCGGGAAGCTATTATGCCCAGCCTTTCCGGTGGAAACCAGTCCAAGTTTCCGAACTTAAAATTTTTTTGGGCCTTCTCCTCAACATGGGCCTGACAAAAAAGCATGAATTGCGGTCATATTGGTCAACGCACCCAATTCATCACATGCCCATGTTCTCTGCTGCTATGTCCAGGACACGATTTGAGACCATCCTACGTTTTCTGCATTTTAGCGACAACACCACCTCCCGTCCCAGAGGCCACCCTGCTTTTGACCGGCTCCACAAAATTCGGCCCCTCATAGACCATTTCAACCTGAAATTTGCAGATTTGTATACCCCTGAGCAAAACATCTGCGTAGACGAGTCCATAATACATTTTACCGGGCGCCTTGGCTTCAAACAATACATCCCAAGCAAGCGTGCCCGGTATGGGGTCAAATTGTATAAGCTCTGTGAAAGGGCCACAGGCTATACCCACAAATTTCGGATCTATGAGGGAAAAGATCAGACCCTGGAGCCGGTCGGTTGCCCTGACTACCTGGGGAGCAGTGGGAAGACAGTCTGGGACTTGGTGTCACCCTTATTCGGCAAGGGGTACCATCTTTATGTGGACAATTTCTACACAAGTGTGGCCCTCTTTAGGCATTTGTTTCTAGAACGGATTTGCGCCTGTGGCACCGCGCGAACTAGTCGCGTGGGCTTCCCCCAACGGCTTGTAACCACCCGTCTTGCAAGGGGGCAGAGGGCTGCCTTGTGTAACGAAGAACTGCTCGCGGTGAAATGGAGAGACAAGCATGACGTTTACATGCTCTCCTCCATTCACGCAGACACGACAATCCAAATTGAGCGAGCAACCCGTGTCATTGAAAAGCCCCTCTGTGTCCACGACTATAATGCGCTCATGGGAGGGGTGGACTTCAATGACCAGATGTTGGCTCCCTATTTAGTTTCCCGCAGAACCAGACGCTGGTATAAGAAGGTGTCTGTATATTTAATTCAATTGGCGCTCTACAATAGTTTTGTTCTCTACAGTAAGGCTGGGAGAACAGGATCCTTCCTCAAATTCCAGGAAGAGATCATCGAGAACCTCCTTTACCCAGGAGGTTCCGTGGCCCCATCCACCAGTGTAGTTAGCCGTCTACACGAGCGACATTTCCCCAGTGTCGTTCCTGGTACCTCAACCCAACCGTCACCCCGAAAAAGATGTCGTGTCTGTAGCAGGAGTGGAATAAGGCGTGACACCCGCTATTTCTGTCCTGACTGTGCTGACCACCCTGCCCTATGCTATGGAGAGTGTTTCCGGAAGTACCACACACAGGTACACCTAGCATAGGGATCACATCTCACAGGACAGGCACACAGGGCTATTAGGGCCCTTTTACTCTCAGCTGCTGCAAACCTCTCCTTTCACCTGGGATAAAGTGCATAACGTACTTCGCCACATCTTTGGGCGATTTGCGCTTTGCACATTGTCCCATGGGGAAGGAGAGGTTTGTTCTATAAAAGGTAAAAAAAACTAAACAAAAAAAAAAAAATACCGGTAAGTAAAAAAGTTAAATGTTCAGTTAAAAAAGTTTAAAAAAAGTTTCTATGTTCTGTTCAACAGTTAATAAAGTTATTGCTTTGCGGCCTGGTTTTTTCTTTTTTGTTTTGTTTTTTTTACCTTCCAGGTGGACCAACCGATCGACTAGCTGCAGCACTGATGTGCATTCGGACAGAAGCATTGCGCTGCTGTCAGATTACACGCAAGTCGGTGTATGCGGCGCTGCAAGACAAGATTTCTCCTCTGCAGTAAAAGATATGTTTGCCGAGGCATATGAGCTGAGGAGGTGGCGGTGTTCATATACTTTGGCAAACACTTTGTATATATAAAAAAAAAAATCCCGGCAATGATTTATTCATCCACATCGATTGATGTGAATGGAGAAATCTGGTTTGCCAGGGCATACGAGCTGAAGTGGGTATGGATGTTGGGCGGAGCTCCTATGTCCTGGCAGACGCCTTTCCCCTCCTTTTTCTTTTTTTGGCAGAGATTTTTTCATCCACATTGATCGATGCGAATGAAGAAATCTGTGCCGTTCATTTTTTTCTTTCAGCCCAGAGGCTGAACGGAAAAAAAAAATCTCATTACCCGTATGCTCAATATAAGGAGAATAGCAGAAACTCCTAATGCTGGGCATACATGTAATGATTGCGGAGACCCTCAAATGCCAGGGCAGTACAAACACCCCACAAATAACACCATTTTGGAAAGAAGACACCCCAAGGTATTCAATGAGGGGCATAGTGAGTTCATGGAAGTTTTTATTTTTTGTCACAAGTTAGTGGAATATGAGACTTTGTATGAAAAAAAAAAAAAAAAATCATCATTTTCCACTAACTTGTGACAAAAAATAAAAAATTCTAGGAACTAGCCATGCCCCTCACGGAATACCTTGGGGTGTCTTCTTTCCAAAATGGGGTCACTTGTGGGGTAGTTATACTGCCCTGGCATTCTAGGGGCCCAAATGTGTGGTAAGGAGTTTGAAATCAAATTCTGAAAGAAATGACCTGTCAAATCCGAAAGGTGCTCTTTGGAATATGGGCCCCTTTGCCCACCTAGGCTGCAAAAAAGTGTCACACATCTGGTATCTCCGTACTCAGGAGAAGGTGGGGAATGTGTTTTGGGGTGTCATTTTACATATACCCATGCTGGGTGAGAGAAATATCTTGGTCAAATGCCAACTTTGTATAAAAAAATGGGAAAAGTTGTCTTTTGTGACAAAAAATAAAAAGTTCTATGAACTCACTATGCCCATCAGCGAATACCTTAGGGTGTCTACTTTCCGAAATGGGGTCATTTGTGGGGTGTTTGTACTGTCTGGCCATTGTAGAACCTCAGGAAACATGACAGGTGCTCAGAAAGTCAGAGCTGCTTCAAAAAGCGGAAATTCACATTTTTGTACCATAGTTTGTAAACGCTATAACTTTTACCCAAACCATTTTTTTTTTACCCAAACATTTTTTTTTTATCAAAGACATGTAGAACTATAAATTTAGAGCAAAATTTCTATATGGATCTCGTTTTTTTTGCAAAATTTGACAACTGAAAGTGAAAAATGTCATTTTTTTGCAAAAAAATTGTTAAATTTCGATTAATAACAAAAAAAGTAAAAATGTCAGCAGCAATGAAATACCACCAAATGAAAGCTCTATTAGTGAGAAGAAAAGGAGGTAAAATTCATTTGGGTGGTAAGTTGCATTACCGAGCAATAAACGGTGAAAGTAGTGTAGGTCAGAAGTGTAAAAAGTGGCCTGGTCTTTCAGGGTGTTTAAGCACTGGGGGCTGAGGTGGTTAAGTGATTAATGAGGGGGGGCTAGCCCCCCCCCCCATGCAATTTTCAGGTAAAATTTGATGCAGACTAATAGGCCTTCGTTAGATCCGGTAAGATCAAGTGGTTTCAACGTTAGATCTCAATTAATTACAGAGATATTTCACATAAAAACACAGATATTAGGTAATATTAAATAAGGGGGCTACCCCCCCCCCCCCCCCACATGCAATTTTCTGGTAAAATTTGATGCAGAGTAATAGTGTCACGGCCTTTGGTTTGCGCTGTGACACTGTTGCTACACTTGCGGCAACGTGTTGCTGTGTGAGCATGCGGTGGCAGTGTCTCGGCCTTCTGGGTGATTGCCGTGACATGGTTGCCACGTATGCTGTTGCCGGTGGTAACGTGTGGCTTAGTTTGCTTGTGTGTGCACTTTTAAGTGGATTCCTTCCTGTGTTTGGTGATGTAAGGGTTAACTACCTTGCTGGGTGTGGTCACTTGGGCTTCTTATACCTGTGGCTTTAGGTCAGGGGTCAGTGATACTCCAGCCATGGTGTGTGCTGGAGCTATGCTCCTGGTCTTCATAGTCCATCTGTCCAGTGAGGGCCACCCTTGTGGTCATACTGTCACGGCGGGGAGTGGGTGAGGAGGCAACAAGGCGCCAGGAGGAGGAATAAGGGAGCAGGTCACCTCCTACAGCGTCCCTAATTCTGGCCCTAACAGTATGAGCCCTCCTACCATCTGGGTTGGCTCATACTTTTTGGAGTCAGGGCCAGAATTAGGGACGCTGTAGAACATTGCTGGCTCGGCGTGGATCACCAGGTATGAAGCGCTCGGTATTGGGCATCAGCTGCTGTGAAATGTTACACCATATACCTGGGACTCATGGGGGATATAAATAGGGGTATGTGGCTACATGTTTACTTACCTCCCGACGAAGCTGAGGTGAAACGCGCGTTGAGGTTCCTTTCCTGACCTGGGCTGCTGACTTCACCCCCCATTATGTCTTGTGGTATTTTTGGATTCCGACTATGGTTGTTGTTGGGCTCATTTTTACCCCTTATCATGAGGTTTCTGTACTGTTACCTTCTGAGGGACTAATCCTTCCCTTTTACCTTTAGATCTTCGCCTCTGCTTTATCTTTCTCTTTGGCCCCTATTACCTCTCCTTTCTGGAGACTGTATCTTGAGCTGAGCCCCGCTTGAGAGTCATATATTTGGGTGATGACCGTATGTCTTATATCAAGTTATAACAAAGAAACGGCTGGGCACTCTCTATATCTGGAGTGAGTGGTACTTTATTACATAAATATAATAATACTCCTAAAATTACAATTAAATGGATAACAGGTCTGGCCAGCCTAAAACATGACAAATAATACCTTGAACAATGCTAAAAACAATCCTAAATAAAAGACAATCCTAAGTGAAGAGCAAGTTGTTCTTATAAAACTGTTTGCCAGGAAGCTGAAATGGCATAAGCACTTTAGAGCTAAAGATCATAAAGAAAGTCGCGATCTAGGCATCCCGGTGGAAATCCTTGACGATGTCCATCTCTTATATAATTTGGAGACGGTACCCGCTAACATGGAGGGGAGAGGCCCCTTTACAAACCTTAAGAAGAAAAGTATAAAAATGCCCCCAGTAGGTGAAGTCTCATGTATAGACGTCTTTATTAAACAAACCGTAGCTGAACTCTGCTCGCTTGAATCTACTGCTACTCGGTTTAACTGTAGCAGAGAAGAAAGGGACATCATCAATTCACTTGAGGGTGATAAAAACATAGTCATAAAACCCTCAGATAAGGGAGGAAACATTGTCCTTATGGACACCCTAGCATACAAATCAATGTGTTTGGCCATTTTGAACGACAAAGAGGGTTATGAAATCTTGCGAAATAACCCCACGCTGAGTTTCCAGGGCGAATTATGTACGATTCTCGCTAGTGCCAAAACTGCCCAACTAATCAATGGAGATGAGTTTGAATTCTTATATCCCCCCCACCCGGTGACAGCAACGTTTTACTGTCTTCCCAAAGTCCACAAGGACACGACACCGATGAGGGGACGCCCCATCGTGTCAGGGGTGGGCAGCCTTTCACAGAATGCGGGCATTTATTTCGACCGTCTCCTCAGCCCGTTTGTGCAAGCGTTGCCCTCCTATGTAAAGGACACTGGGGATCTTCTAACCAAACTAGAGCACATCTGCATTGAACCCGATTGGCTCTTGGCATCAATCGACGTTGAGGCACTATACTCCTCCATCCCTCACGACAAGGGCCTGGGGGCAGCCGCACACTTTTTAAGAGCAAGGGGGTGCCAGCATTCGGCACATAGCGACTTTGTACTGGAGCTCCTGCAATTTGTTCTTACCAGGAATTTTTTCCTATTCGATGGCCGCACGTACCACCAGCTCAGGGGCACGGCGATGGGCAGCTCTTGTGCGCCCTCGTATGCCAACCTGCTCCTGGGCTGGTGGGAGGAGACGGTTGTATTCGGGGACACGCTTAGCGAGTCCATTGGACACGTTGCCCTTTGGTCTCGCTACATAGATGACATATTCATCTTGTGGAGCGGGACCGAAGGGCAATTTGATAGCTTTGTCCAAGAGTTAAACACCAACTCTATTGGACTGAAGTTCACCTCCTCCATCACGAGGGATAACCTCCCCTTTTTAGATTTCGCTATTTCTAGGGATGACATGGGTGGGTTGAGGACAACGATATATCGTAAACCCACAGCCACAAACTCACTATTGAGGTGGAACAGTTGCCACCCTGCGCCACTCAAATGTGGAATCCCTTACGGACAATACATCCGTCTCAGACGTAACTGTTCCGAACTCAGTGAATTCAAACAACAGGCATCCATCATGAGAGCTAGGTTCTTAGAATGTGGCTACCCAGATAGAATACTGAGACAAATATATCAAAAGGCTTTGGGACGCAGTAGGACTGCCCTTCTATATCCTACCATACGCCCCAACACAGACTCGGCAAAAACGATAAGGATAATTGGCACCTATGACTCAGCCGCAACCCAAGTAAAAGGCATTCTGGGTCGCAACTGGGAGACACTTTTGATGGACCCCGACCTAGCCGAAATTCTGAGCCCGCACCCCTCAGTAACATTCAGAAGGGGGGCCAACCTAAGGGACAAGTTAGTACACAGCCATTTCAGTCCCGCTACGACCCAAGGGACATGGCTGGACAGAGACACTATAGGCTGCTACAAATGCGGCCACTGTAGTTTTTGTGATTGGTTGGTCAAGGGTAAATCCTTTGCGGCGAACCCCCCGGACAAAGCCCACACGATCAAGCAGTTTATTAACTGCCGCAGCGTAGGGGTGATCTACCTACTTAGCTGCGAGTGTGGTCAACACTACGTGGGCAAAACCCGGAGGGAACTCCGCAAAAGGATGAGTGAACACTTGGGAGACATCCGCAATGGAAGGGACACGCCGGTATCTAGGCATGTTCTTTCGCTACACGGTGGCCGCACATCAGCCATTAAGTTTATGGGAATCGAACGGGTGAACAAACCATTCCGGGGGGGTGATTGGGACAGACGGATCCTCCAGCGTGAATGCTGGTGGATCTTCAAACTTAATACATCCCATCCCCATGGCCTGAACGAACAACTACATTTTGGCTGTTATATATGAATGTCTCCTCCCCGTATATCACTGCATGGGTCATTGGCAGTTCTACCTTTAATGTCTCTCCCTAGGTATTCATATAGTTGGAGTTCGCAATATAATGTCCTCTCTATCAACTGTCTGTCTTTTCCTCCTTAACCCCCCCCCCCCTCTCAGGCTAGCTAGTATTTGAACCTACCAAAATGTCCCACTATGTCCAAATATTGAGGGGTCATTCTCTCCCCACCTGGGGAAGACTAGTGTAGTAGCCACTCGGTCTGCACCTTTACTCGCCACTTGCAGATTGCACTGCAAGTGGCGCTGCATACTGGGGCGGTCTGAGGCTTTCCACTCCTCCCCTCTGAGTTGCGCCCATCGGACGGCCCGGTAGGCGTGGTGACGCGACTGCGTCAAAATAGCTGCCTCCCCCTTGGCCTTACCCAATAACGCCGTGCCTTATGGCGCATGCGCCCTGTTGGGACGCCGCACCCCCGTTTGGCCCGATCATGTGACTTGATCCGGTCACGTGGGTCGACGTCATACTGGCGCAGGTGCACTGACCGGCGACTCTCCCCTTCCTCTCATTTAAATACAGCGCGCCTCGGCTTACATGTCAGGCGTGCACCCTGTGATGGACGACATGGTGAACCTCCATGCCGTCACTTCTGGACACTAAATGATACAACTCCAGTAGTTATGTAAGTACCGGCTTGCACCCATCACTATGTGGGCAGCATGGGCACTTAGACATTCTTTTTATACTGTTTCTGTCTATGTTTTTCTATAGGTACATCATCCTATATGCCTCACTCTGTCTATGGTCTACTTTGATATGGAGTCATTTGCTTGAGTGATTACTCCCTTATATTTTGATACACTGGAATACCTAATACAGTTGTAATAGTTAGACCGACAGGAGCCAAAATACATAACCCCGTGTCCCCTGATGATTTATGGGGCTTTAGGTTTAAGAATGTGGATTTACGATATGTTACACTTATGAAACGCGTTGGGACACGCTCACATATCACTAAAAACACACACTCTTCTTGTGCTTGTTATTTAATGTTTTCACCTTATTGATTTTGAGATATATGTTACTTTACATTATTTATATCTCTACCTGCCTTGATATATAGGACCCTGCCCTTAGTCACCCTGTGATAGGCTTACCTAGGGATTCCGCATCAGGGCAAGGTTCCGGACGGGGCCACCCCTTGCGGGGCACGGACCCCGTGATAGGTCACTAGGGCCAGGTAGGTCAAGTAGGGAGGTACTAGGGTGAGTTTCTTTTCCGAGGCTACTCTAATACCAGGCTGTATGGACACTTCGGACGTCCTTATCCCCTCCCTACATGAACATTTGTTGACGTACCTTCCTGCCTGATTGTGACCACCTCCTGTACTAACCCATTATTTGGGGTTATTAAGTGAGGCCTTCTAAGAACTGGTAAGACCTTTCCATTTCTTATTTATTTTTTGATCCTAACATCACCTTTAGGGTTTCAGATACTAGGGATCACATGGTCCTTCCATCATAGGCCCTTGTGTTAATATACCATAGGCCTAGGGAGGACAACACCTGTGGGGGTACGCAGCGTTACACACGCGGCACAACCCTCCAGGGGTCTTGTCTGTCTTTTTGTGTTTTTTGTTTGTAAGGGGTCTTTTACTCCCTACCCTGGGAGAATAGACATATTAAAAGCTATGTTTTAAAATTGTTACTGCTCCCCTTCTCTACATTATCTTGAGCTGAGCCCCGCTTGAGAGTCATATATTTGGGTGATGACCGTATGTCTTATATCAAGTTATAACAAAGAAAAGGCTGGGCACTCTCTCTATCTGGAGTGAGTGGTACTTTATTACATAAATATAATAATACTCCTAAAATTACAATTAAATGGATAACAGGTCTGGCCAGCCTAAAACATGACAAATAATACCTTGAACAATGCTAAAAACAATCCTAAATAAAAGCCAATCCTAAGTGAAGAGCAAGTTGTTCTTATAAAACTTATTGGTTAGTATTTAGTCCAATGTCCAAAATTTCATATAAATATCGCATCATTTTCGAAATGACATTGAATACTCGAAGTTATCCTATAGAACTTGTTTGTTAATATTTAGATCCAGTGTCCAGAATTTTGCATAAATAATCGTGAAATATTCGAGATTACTCCGAATTTCCTGTATATTTTCTGTTAGTGGACAGATCGAAAAATGCCTCGCAGTATATTCGAATACAATTATGTGTCGATTAAACTCTTTGCAAATACTTATTCCATCTTTAAATATGTTCTCTACTCACGAAACAGATCTACGTAGGTGGATCCAATGGACAGTCCGCGGCGTCCCGCGTGGTAGTTCAGGCCTAGTCCTCCGCTGCTGCTTATTGACGGGAGTATAAACTTCGACAAGGAATATACGATTTTTCTGCAATATCGAGAGTATCTCGACAAGGAATGTCCTTTACTGTTCACTTTAACAAGTTAGGTTTTCACTTACTGGCGCCAGTATGTAATTCCAGGTCCACAGGCTTGTGCGGTATATTCTCGATAATTTTTCTTCAAAGCATTCAAACACTGTGGAAACTGGTGGTCTTTGTGTCACCGAAAGAGAAGACGTCATCGGCGCAGGCGCACTGAGGGAGTGCTGAGGAGGCTCAGAGCGCCTGCGCCGAATTAACACAGGCGCGCGATTTTTGAAATGCTGACAGGGCTGGCCGGAGGAGGAGATCGCGGCTGGCCCTGTCAATCAACAGAAGGAGGGGGCGGTTTTCTGCGGCTGCTACCAGCAAGTAGACGCCCTACTTGCTGGTAGAAAGATAATTAGCATATCATAAAAGTATGTTTTTTGCTAAATCTACTGAACGAAAATTATTAATAACATAATGTATGGCTTAGTGCCTGCAGCCTATCAGAAGAATGGGGAAGGGAGACACCTCTCCTGCCCCGCTGCTGCACATCCATCTGTATCGCTGTCCTGAGGACGGCAATACAGATGACTATGGAGATGAACGCTTCCACAATGGAAGCGTTCATCTCCCTGTGCCCTGCTGCCGCCCCCACTTGTAACCAGGGCCGCGCCGCCTGAGGCGATCGCCTCACATCGCATAATTGGCTGGCGCCCCCCAACAGTTTTTGCGTTCGGGGCAACAGTCCCCCTGGCCCCCCACACTACGCCATTGTGTCCAGGGGTGAATGTGACACATTACATTAGTGTAGGGTGAAACATATAGAAAAAATATTCAATCAAGTTCTAAGTTACAAAATCCTGACAGCGAGCGACAGAGCAGAGTATTTTATAGAGTGACTTGGTGACAATGCCAGGTCTGAATGGAGATCTCTAGACTAATTGTACTTTTCTATCCAACATGTAAGGAGGAAAATCACACTCCAAGGCCTCACACAGAGATCTCTTCAACGTGGTGGAACTTGTGGACACCAAGGGTTATGAAGATGACAAGGAAGGGTGAGTTCTTCACCACAGACGGGGAAAGTGATAGTTATGTTATGTAAGACATCCCAACACATTGACATCCCTTTCCACAGTTTTGTTCACTGCCTCTGTCCATTTCACTGTGCTCCTTTCGTCCAGTCACCGCACTGTTAGTTCTCCACATCAGCCCCTCTCCTTCCCTCCCCTGTGTATAGCTCCTACACTTTATTCACCTTCCTGATTTATCTGCACCTATCATGTCCTGGGGTGCAGCACAATAAGCTTTTAAAAATCACACAACCATTTGCGTTTTCTCATCATACTTTTGCCGCAAATGTAGTACCCCAGAGCGGGCACTACCATTCCTATACCCTGCTACTGTCTAATAGGCCAACACTGTCATCTGTATTAATTTCAGGTCCTCCTACACTGTGCATTCATAATATTGCTATGTAACTGTTATAATAAATGTACTGTGCCTGGTTCACCAGCAGGTGGCAGTGTACCTGGCATAGGGACCTTTAGATGGAATGGAACTTCCCATTCCATTTGGGCAGAAGTGAAAGTCCTGCCTCCTGCCAACGGAATGGTTGCAGTGCCAAGAGAAGATCAATTATTGTCTGGATATAAGTTGAACTTTATAAAGTCTCCAACTATAACTCTCCCCTTTATTACTATGGAGCCTGGGGAGTGATGGTTTCCAAGTAGGAGCACCATGACACACCACCAACTAAGGTCGCGTCACCCTGCAGCATTCCTAAAAACTTGGGACATGTTCAGCCCTAGGGGGAGGTGCGTTGCACAAACGTCAGGGGATATAGATCCGAGCCCCGGCCCACCTTTTCCACAATTCAAGCCCTTTACCATCTTCCAAAAAAACCCTACTAATCTCATAAACATCCATTTTGTCCTCTCCCCTCATTCCACTGTGCACTCTGAAACCCACGGTCGGTGTGCAACAACTGCCATACATTCACAACTTCTTTCTGACGGTCTTAACCTGCTGGCCCTTACTGAAAACTGGATTCTGATTTCTGACACTGCTTCTCCTGCTGCTTTCTTGTGGTAGACTACATTTTCCACATACCCCCAGACCTAACAGACATGGTGGTGGAGTCTGTATACTAGAAGTATAATTAGATTTATTTTAGGTTCAAATTAATTGATTGGATTATGGTTTATTTAATCTTTTTGGGCTTAAAAGGGCTGCTAAATGTAACTCTCAAGCTGTTGATAGACTTGTTTTCAATTTTTTTGGTTACGTTTTAGAGGGTTCAAATGGAATCAAATTCTAATAGGTGAATGATGAGCCTTGCCTGAGCCTGATGTGTTCATCATCCATGCTGGGGAATGATTTAGGAAAGATAAACTGTAGAACTAAGTCAGAGAAAAGTTGGTTTAAGTTGCATTAAATCACTTACAGAAGGTTACTGTATCTTTTTTCCCTTCCATCACAACAGCAGAGGATCCTCCCCCAGGGACAGGAAACCTACAGAATAAAAAGGTGGAACCTCTCTCCATCTCGGTGGTTTCCTGGAGTGGGAGACCTACAGCGTTTTTTTTCTGCAGGTCACCTACCGCTGGTCTGTCTTTTTCTAGGGGGTCCCTGTATCCTGCCAGGGTCTATCGCGTGGTGGTACCAGCTGTCAGGACCCTAGGATTCCGGGGGGGGGCTCTCTGGTATCTTGCGGAAGGCGTTTGGGCATCTCTGGTGGAGTAATGCCATGCTATATGCTCAGCTGGATGTAACGTGGTAGAAAGGGCTACTTCTGGAAATACGTCATCTCGCTCAGCCATACACCGGAAGTGCGAGGCATCGTGATGCCGCACTTCATGTCAGCGGCCTTTGAGCGTCCTTCATTGCCAGGGAAGCTGTAAGTCGGTGTGAGTCCCGATCAGACGCTGACACTCAAGCTTCTAAAGTTGTGGGGAGCTCTGTTATGTGACGAATTCTCTTTTCCTATCCCTGCAATCTAAAGCGGAGGGGTACCCAGGGTATCGATCTGAACACTATGATAAATGAGATTTTGTACCTATTTAGCAGGTTCTCTTTCTGAGCTGGCACAATGGAGGACAGGAGTCTGCAGAGAATGTGACGCCGGTTCTGGTACTTTAGGCACAGGAGTTCTGGGTGAGTTATCATGCAGTTTGCATCTATTCCTCACTATAATTTTTGTATGACTTAGAGTCTTAGAGGAAGCCTAAAAATGTTCTAACTAAGAGGAAAAATAAAGTGTACCTTATGTAGGATGGCTTTCATCTTCATATGAGAAGAAATTATGTTAACAATGTATTGACAAGACAGTAGCTGAAGAATCTCCCTCAATTTTGAAGAATATAAACTCTTATTAGTTCGAAGTCAAGAATACTCTTAAGTCCAGCAAAAAACGGAAGGTGACAGAAGATGAATCCTCACAGGACAGTGACTCCTCTTGAAGCCTTTCCCTCAGGAATATCCTCTTCGGATGAACAAATTGAAGGAAAAGCTTGCTTCCCCCCAGAGGATACTGAAAAATTGCTTTAAGCAATTAGATTCACTATGCATATAGAAGAGGATAAATCTGTAGTGGATTCCATGTTTGAGGAGTTGCAGGAAAAGGAGCATAGGTCCAGTCCATAGAAATGCATTGGTGCTGATAAAAAATAAATAAAATGAAAAACCTGATGGCTATTTATCCCAAGGAGTTTTAAACATAAATCTGTTTGAAGATGAAGCTTCCTTATGTTGGGATAAAGCTCCCAAAATTGATGTGGCTATTTCTAAGGTTTCAAAAAGATCCTCACTTCCCTTTGAGAATATGGGTATTCTCAGAGACCCTTTAGATAAATACTGAATCCTTCCTTAAAGGGGCTTGGGAAGCATCCACTTTTTTTCATCCTAGCATAGCGGCCACAGTTACTACCAGATCCCTAGTTATTTGGTTCAAACAGTTAGAAGTTCAATTACTCATATTCTGCGTCAGTTTTCAGGGTCTTTGGTCCCAGGCTCAGAAGTCATTTACCTCCAACAGGAAGGAACTTCTAACAGTAAGGTTGGCGTTGGAAGCGTCACAGACCTTGGTGAGGTCAGGCTATATCGGAATCCTATTGGACAATAAAACGACGGTGGCATATATCAATCGTCGGGGGCAACAAGGTCAGCCACCCTCTGGATAGAAGCAAATCGGTTGTTAGAGAACTTGGAAGGGCAGGTCTGCCTTATCTAAGTTCTTCATATAAAGGGGAAGAATATTCAGGTGGATTTTTTAAGTAGATGTCAACTGAAACGGGGAGAATGGTCTTTGAACCCATCAATCTTTTTTCAAGGACTGCAGAGCTTTGGGGTGCACCTGTAATAGATCTTTTTGCCGCCCATCGGAACAGGAAGGTAGATCGGTTTTGTTATTTAAATTCCAAAGAATCCCCTTATGGGGTGGATGCCCTTCTCCTAAGATGGGACTTCTCTCTAGCATATGCCTTCCCTCCATTCCAGTTAGTATCCCTGGTATTTGTCACCGCCAGTTCTGTGAGAAGGTCTGGCAGACATCCTTCTCTACCTCTTGCATGACGTTCTTTGTTTTGGTTTCACTTTGTCATCTCCTTTCCTTCTCCCAGGTGTCACCTATTTAGACTAATCGTCTCCCTTTATATTCCTTCCCATACTGCCTCACTTTGCGGTTTATACTACTTCCTGGATGAAGTGTTCACTGATGGAGGCTGCTGCTGCTGCTGTTTACTCAGATAAGTCTTTTCATGTATTGTGTTTCCTTGCTGCCTTGATTCTAGGTGACCCTGACTCCGTCCGTATTAAGTGCAGGGAGCCGGTGGTCGTGTCCCCTCACTATTATAGGGTTTTCAGGTGTCACACAGTTTGGGATAAAGCCAGACGGACGTTTATTCATAAGTTCCAGCTATCTGCAACATCATCCGTGACAGTATTAAAGAAAATCAGGAGACTGGGCAAGAGCGTTTCTGATTGTACCCTTCCGGCAAAGAAGGGCTTGGTTTACTCTTCTCAGAACAATGTCTGTTTCTGATCCTTGGGTTCTTCTGGAGATTCCAGACCTGCTGTCTCAGGGGACCGGTTTGTCGTCCAGCGGTCCAGGGTCTTCGTTTGACGGCATGGCATTTGAGAGGGGCTTATTAGCTAAAAAGGGTTTTTCTCAGGAGCTTATAGCCACCTTTCTTAAAAGTAAAAAGGCAGTAAGGCTGTCCACATCTCATATATTCTACAATTCCTCCAGAAAGGTCTAGCTTTAGGTTTGGCCCAAAACACCCTAAAGGTTCAGGTTTCTGCCCTTTTTTGTTTTTGATAAAAAAAATTGCTAGAAATCCCTGGGTAGTGAGTTTCTTTAAGGCAGTGGATAGAATTGCTCCGATTCGAATTCTAAAAGTTCCCCCTTGAGATTTGAATTTGGTTTTGAAAGCCTTAACTCGGTCACCCTTTGAACCTATTGAGTTCTGTAGTATAAGCATCTGACCTTGAAGTTAATTTTACTAGTGGCACTAACTTCTGCCCATAGAATTAGTGAATTGAAGGCAATTTCCAAGAATCCTCCTTTTACAACCATCTCGGAGGATATTATCCAACCAGATCCCATCTTTTCTACCAAACGTTTCCTCGCAATATCATAGACTGCAAGGAAGTATCCCCCCCCCCTTCTGTAATCCCAAGTCTTCCAAGGAAAGAGTTTCACCCTTTAGATGTGAGACGCTGTTTATTGCAATATCTTCAATCTACTGAGAATTGGCAAAAGCCTTCAGCTTTGTTTGTCCTTTTTTCTCTGGGCCAAACAAGGGAAGGAAGGCTATATAGAGTTCCTTTTCTAGATGGATTAGACTTGAAATCTCCCTGGCTTAGAGGCTGGTCTGTCTCCTCCAATGTTGGTGAAAGCACATTCCACTCATTCTGTCTCTACATCTTGGGCTGAGATCTTGTGCAACTATTGAACAAATTTGTAGAGTTGCTGTTAAAGGGGCTATTAATTATTGGTATTTATGCAAATCTCAATAATTAATATTCATAAATGGGTGGAGATCGTCTAGTGATGAATCCGCCTATTTATGCCTAAATTAACAACAAATCGCTACTGATTGCCTTTACGCTAATCACTAAACTAGCTGCATGCGCCTTACTAACAACCGCTAGTAACCACACGTTACACAATAGGTATAAATAATACAGTATTTATTGATCCTTACAGAACATAACACACGTAATACACTAATAATACAGTACCAACAATACACTACAACTATTGCTGCGGCGCCTTACTACTACAAAGGAATATATATGTTTATAACTATATATATCTATATCAAGGGAATAGATATATTGCTGTGTGCTGCTATAACTATATATAAGTACACACACTATAACAACACACTAATACGGTTCTGACTACGCTAACACAGTCCCAATTCCTCCCCAGTATCTAACTATAATTACAATAATACACATACATACACTTTACCAGAAGCCCACCCAATCCTGTCAATATACTCTCCCTACGGGGAATAACAAGGGGTAAATACAGACACTGCTGCTGCTGGGGTAAGCAGGGCAGCCGGGAAGGGGTATCAGGGGTAGAGGCAATACTAGGATAGGTATAAGGGTTGTGTTCAGGGGTTATACCAGGGTAGCGGAGAATATGAGGGATCCTGGGGGAACACAGGGGGATTAGGCACAGGGCAGGGGAAGGTAAAGGTTACTAAGGGTTAATGACCATGGGTTATAGGGGGAAACCAAGGGAAGCAGGGGCTATAGGGGAACACAGGGGAATTAGGGTCCGTTGGTGGTATAAGGGTTAATGCAGGGGAATCATCGAATGCAGGGAAATCAGGGAATATAGGGGAAGGTAGATATGGCAGGGGATCGTTGGTGGTATAGGGCAGGGGGATAATATATATATCGTTGGTGGTATAGGGAAAATATATATATATAAGAAGAAAATCCGCAGCACTCCTTCAAGTTAAAAATGTGCAATTTATTCACACGTCAGTAAAGACAACGTTTCAGTCCTCTCACAGGACCTTTCTCAAGTCAAGTGAACATAAAAGTGCATAGTGCAAAAATAAATACATCTCTACATCATGACCCATTCCATTATTGGCCAATGGGGTACTAGTGCACTCCCATTCGTGGGTGGGCTACAATTCATATAATTAACTCCACATGTTAACATACACACCAACGAAAGTCAGGGCATATCAGTGATACATTCAATAATATTCAATCATCATAAGTGTATACAAGTGCGTATAATAAAGTGAACAGTGCAATTTAAAAAGGCATTGACTATAGTACCTTGCCGTCATCCTGATCATGGACCAAAAAGCATGGGGAGAAGGCATCTTTGCTTGTGTTTGGAGCGCGCCACTCATCCGCGTCCACTGCTCCTTACTGCGCATGTATCTAACCCACTTCCTTTATGACGCAGCATATGACAGTCATGCGTCGCCTCTGGGGTGGAAGCCAACGTGGTGACGCACGATCGATCGTGTCCGAGCGCAGCGCACATCCAAAGTGTGCGTCAGCACGCAGTCCAATCATCCGCGCCCCACCACGAGTCCATGTCCACCATCTTAATTTCTGGCACTTGTTTGGGCAATATTATTATGCCTCCATATAAGATGGTGGACATGAACTCGTGGTGGGGCGCGGATGATTGGACTGCGTGCTGACGCACACTTTGGATGTAGGAGAAAACAGCACCACATGCCTCTCACATCCAGGGACATCTTCTGGGGGACAAGGTGACTAAAAATGGCGAATTGCGTTGTTTAGAGGTTTTTTTATCTGTTACGGCCTTCACCGAGCGGAAATATTTTTTTATATTTTAATAGCTCACACTTTTTGGGACGTGGCGATATGTAATATGTTTATTCTTTATTGTTTGTAAATTTTATATGTAAAACTGGGAAGGGGGCCATTTAAACTTTTAGTATTTTGGTGTTTTTTTTTAACTTTTTTTATTTGATAACCATTTCTTCCCTTAGGGACTAGAACCTGGATCTTTTCATCCCTTGTGCTATTCACCCTGATAAAGATCTATCAGGGTGAATAGGACCTCACACTCTCCCTGCTGTCCTGGGCTCTGTGCACACAGCAGCATGGAGCTGAACATGGCAGCCAGGGCTTCAGTAGCGTCCTGGCTGCCATGGTAACGATCTGAGCACCAGCAGTGTAATCTGCCACTGCCACCAATGAAGGGGATGGGACCCTGTGGCCACCATATAACAATGGGGGACGGGACGGACAGACTTGTGGCCAGTGATAATGGGGGGGGGGGGGGGAGACTTGTGGCCAGTGATAATAGGGGGGGGGGACTTGTGGCCAGTGATAAGGGGGGGGGGGGGGAGACTTGTGGCCAGTGATGATAGGGGGGGGGGGACTTGTGGCCAGTGATAATTTTAATGGGGGGGGGACGACTTGTGGCCAGTGATAATAGGGGGGGGGGACTTGTGGCCAGTGATAATGGGGGGGGAGAGGCTTTGGGGGGGCGCACTGCACCATCAATGAATCTAATTAAAGAGGACCTTTCGTGGGTCCAAAGAATATGAACTTAGTAGCAGGCTGCATAGAGCGGCGCCCAGGGATCTAAGTGCACTATTATCCTGCACTTACTATTATCCTGGCTCTGAGTTCTGCGCTGTGATTGGACAGCGCTGCTGTCATGGAGACGGAGAGACACTGGCGTCTCCTCCTCCTTGCTCTAAATGCTGAAAATACCGGGGGCCACAGCGGACGAACGGAGCGGCGCCCAGGAATAATAGTAAGTGCACTTAGATCCCTGGGCGCCGCTCTATGCAGCCTGCTACTAAGTTCATATTCTTTGGACCCATTAACTCCTTTATACAACTGTCTGCAGCGGTATCACAGACCCAGCACCCGGCCTCAATAACGGCATGCGATCTGGGGCACCTGAGGGGTTAATGGCCGCGGATCGCATGCCCTGTTATTGAGGCCGGGTCTGTGATACCGCTGCCTATACTTATGTTTTACATTCATTGGTGGCGCAGTGGCGACAGCTCCTCCCCTCCTCCTCCCTGCTATCTCCCCATTGGTGGTAGTGGCGGCTGCGTCACAGTGGAGAGGGAGGGACTCCTTCCTTCTCCACTGTGCCGTGTGCTAGTGAAGAGAACTTAGGCTGCGCAGGATCGCGGCGGTACAGTCGCAAATGGCGACAAGACTAAAAAGTCTTGTCGCCATCTGCAAATTTTAAGGCGCATTGGTGACCGTTTTGGTCGCCATCTGGAGCCCTGACCTAATTGCATAAGAATAATTACCGTGAATGTAAAATATAGTGAAATATTCATATAAATACATAATTAATAGTATTATCAGTGTCAACTGTAGGTAATTACATAAAGTGTCAAGTGCTTACTGATACAGGTGATGCGTGCTAAGAATGCAGGATGAAGACCGGTTGTAATCCATGCTGACATGTGCGGTCCGGCGTGCCTAGATCCCCACTGCGCATGTCCATATGACGTATAATACATGTTCCCGGCCAGTATCAATCTCGTCACATGACGCATGCGCTCTTGCGTCACCGCACTGAGACGGCCATTATGGATAAGGGCAAACAGCCCATTATATCGCTCTGACGCTCATGATGACAACTCCGTCCGGTACAGTGTGGAATCAGGATGGTACTGGCATGGGACAATGCCAAAGTATCAAAAGTGGCTAAGTGGGCTCGGCTGAGGGCTACACCAACAGATAAGAGTGAATCCGCCAGCCGTGACCACAGCCGGCTGCTCATCTGCATGCAAATACAGGGTCGCAGCCGCACCGATCAAAACCCACCTGTCGCCACACCACTCAGAGGGCTCTCCTCATAACACCCTACCACATATGTAACGGACAATAACAAGAACAAAAGCAATTTTCTGGAGAGAACACAGAAGTCGTTTTTTGCATAGACAATGGTATCCAGACACCGTGATTGCACTGCCCACATGAATGCCATACCGCTTATCCTCACCCCAAATTCGGCAGCATACCATCTGTAAAGATAAAATGTGAACATAAGTGCACAGAAGTGAATCCAAAACAGACAATGTTTTAAAAAGACTATTAGAATAAACGAAGATTTATGTTTAATACACACAAGTCACATAATCTACACTGGGACAATCGACATTAAAAATACATGGATAGAGGGCAAAACACGCAACTAACCAACCCCAACCTTGTAATCCACATTGAGACCATGCGGCTGGAGGGAGTCCAACGTGTAAATCCATTTTAGTTCTTGCTTATTTAGAAGGCTGATCCTGTTGCCACCTCTCCTAGGCATTGGTACATGATCAATAATACAAAATCTCAGATCTTTCTCGGTATGTTTCTGGTTGGCCAAATGTTTAGAGACTGGTAAATCCAGTCTTTTTTTCCGGACACTAAGTCGGTGATTGTTGAATCGTGTCTTAAAATCAGTTGTTGTTTCACCGACGTACAACAGATTACAAGGACAAACGATAACATACACAACAAAGCTGGAGTCACAAGTCAGATAATGCCTTATCTGATATGAAACCCCAGTCTGTGGGTGTATGAAAGCTCTACCGTTAAGAGTAAATTTACAATTTACGCAGGACAAACAAGGAAAACAGCCGACACTGGCACCTGTCAAGGTCAGCTGTCTTGCTGTCTTCAAAGTTCCCACGTCCGCCCTTACCAATTGGTCCTTGAGACTCTTGGACCTGCGGTAGGACATGATTGGAGGAGAATGGAATTCCTTGACTGTGTTGAGACAACCGCCCAATATACCCCAGTGACGTCGGATAATATTGCTTATATCAACGCTCTGTTCACAATGGGTAGAAATAAAGGGGATCCTCATCATCTGTTTTTGTTTTACTTTCCTTTTTAGAGTGTCATCCCTATTGAGTTGACTAACCAATTTCTTTTGTTCCTGTAATAGCTTGGTTGGATACCCCCGTTTCTCAAATTTGTGTAGCAGTGTATCTAGGGTATTATTGGATGCCACAGGGTCTGAGACAATACGTTTGACCCTCAAGAACTGGGAGTATGGAAGGGATTTTACCATGGACCTAGGGTGATTACTGCTATAAGTCAGTAGCGTGTTCCATGTCGGTTGGCTTATTGAACAAATCTGTCTGCAATATATATCGTTTGTGGTATAGGGCAGGGTAATACAAAAGGGTTAATTATATAGATACTCAGCGGTGTAATGCTCGTTGTCCAGGGGGGCTCGTTTGTCCAGGGGATGCTTCATCTTGCCGGTGGTGGACTTACCTGCGTCCTGAGCGGAGCGCCGGCGACCTATTTAAGCTTGGCGGCTCCCACTCCCAGTCCCACCATTGCCGCCGTGCGCATGCGCACCGCCGGCCTGAACACGTGGGCCGGCGCTGTGATATGACGTCACCGCGCCGGCCCGAGGATCTCGGAGCGCGCTTCCAGGCGGGGGGATCCTTTGATCCTCCCGCCTGTGAAGCGGACGCCTACCTCCGGCGCTGTAATTACAGCGCCGGAGGTCAGCCACCCACAGGGGCATGGGAACTCTTTGTTCCCATGTCTCTGTTAGGCGCACCTTCTCTGGCGCGGCCGGAGATGGTGACAAAGGGCAGAGGATCTTATTGATCCTCTGTCCTTTGTAGAGGCCGACGCTGGACATAATTGTCCAACTGTCGGTCTCCTCCACCCCCCCAGCAGGCGCATTTGAGCGGGATTACGGCCATATATGTTTATAGATGCTTGAGGCACATCTATAAACATATATGAATGGACATTACATACACATAGGGGGCAGGAATAAGCCCACCTATATAATAATACATATCATAGGGGTACATATACATCCACAGATGTCTGGGACACATCTATAGATGTATATGTACCCATACCCCTGAAACCCACCCCTATAATATACCCTATATACATAGAGATGTATGCTGCCAAGGGGGCACACATACATCTCTATGTATGCGTACACATCCTACCTTGACTGGCCCATATATATGCATATATGTCAGGGCATATATACATATATATACTTGAATATGACACTTCCCTCAACAGTTGCCATGTGGTCTTTTCCCTCTAGATTTTTCTGTCACTATCGTTTGGATCTCAACTCCTCTTCTGATCTTTCTTTTGGTAGAAAGGGTCTACAAGCAGTAATCCCACCTCAAGGAAGGTTCTTTTCTCCAAGTCTTTGTGCTGCCCTTCCTTCCCTCCCTGGGTCTTTCCTTCTGTTCCTTCTAGTTGCACTTGGGTCTTGCAAAAAGTGTATTTGGATGATGTAAACTTGATTAACTAGGGTTGGAGTGCCTCTAATGCTCTGTAAACCACTAAGGTGGGGGAGGTTCACCTTTTTTATTCTGTAGGTTTCCTGTCCCTGGGGGTGGATCCTCTCTGTGCTGCTGTCGTGGGGTCTTGAGAATCTGTTTACTGGTAAGTGTAATCATCATTATCTGATTATTCCCTGTTATGTTTGGAAGAACGAGGAATATAATTTCAATGATGGGATAAGGAAGCAAATTGAGAGATTTACAAAAGATCCTTCCATATCTGAATGGTTAGAATTGCATATCATGTGGTGGTTGAGTAATAGTGTTGAGCGCAAATATTCGAATAGCGAATTCTAATCATAAATATCTCAACTTCGGGAATTCGTAAACATTTAGAATATACAGGGAGTGCAGAATTATTAGGCAAGTTGTATTTTTGAGGATTAATTTTATTATTGAACAACAACCATGTTCTCAATGAACCCAAAAAACTCATTAATATCAAAGCTGAATATTTTTGGAAGTAGTTTTTAGTTTGTTTTTAGTTTTAGCTATTTTAGGGGGATATCTGTGTGTGCAGGTGACTATTACTGTGCATAATTATTAGGCAACTTAACAAAAAACAAATATATACCCATTTCAATTATTTATTTTTACCAGTGAAACCAATATAACATCTCAACATTCACAAATATACATTTCTGACATTCAAAAACAAAACAAAAACAAATCAGTGACCAATATAGCCACCTTTCTTTGCAAGGACACTCAAAAGCCTGCCATCCATGGATTCTGTCAGTGTTTTGATCTGCTCACCATCAACATTGCGTGCAGCAGCAACCACAGCCTCCCAGACACTGTTCAGAGAGGTGTACTGTTTTCCCTCCTTGTAAATCTCACATTTGATGATGGACCACAGGTTCTCAATGGGGTTCTGATCAGGTGAACAAGGAGGCCATGTCATTAGATTTTATTCTTTTATACCCTTTCTTGCCAGCCACGCTGTGGAGTACTTGGACGCGTGTGATGGAGCATTGTCCTGCAGGAAAATCATGTTTTTCTTGAAGGATGCAGACTTCTTCCTGTACCACTGCTTGAAGAAGGTGTCTTCCAGAAACTGGCAGTAGGACTGGGAGTTGAGCTTGACTCCATCCTCAACCCGAAAAGGCACCACAAGCTCATCTTTGATGATACCAGCCCAAACCAGTACTCCACCTCCACCTTGCTGGCGTCTGAGTCGGACTGGAGCTCTCTGCCCTTTACCAATCCAGCCACGGGCCCATCCATCTGGCCCATCAAGACTCACTCTCATTTCATCAGTCCATAAAACCTTAGAAAAATCAGTCTTGAGATATTTCTTGGCCCAGTCTTGACGTTTCAGCTTGTGTGTCTTGTTCAGTGGTGGTCGTCTTTCAGCCTTTCTTACCTTGGCCATGTCTCTGAGTATTGCACACCTTGTGCTTTTGGGCACTCCAGTGATGTTGCAGCTCTGAAATATGGCCAAACTTGTGGCAAGTGGCATCTTGGCAGCTGCACGCTTGACTTTTCTCAGTTCATGGGCAGTTATTTTGCGCCTTGGTTTTTCCACACGCTTCTTGCGACCCTGTTGACTATTTTGAATGAAACGCTTGATTGTTCGATGATCACGCTTCAGAAGCTTTGCAATTTTAAGAGTGCTGCATCCCTCTGCAAGATATCTCACTATTTTTGACTTTTCTGAGCCTGTCAAGTCCTTCTTTTGACCCATTTTGCCAAAGGAAAGGAAGTTGCCTAATAATTATGCAGACCTAATATAGGGTGTTGATGTCATTAGACCACACCCCTTCTCATTACAGAGATGCACATCACCTAATATGCTTAATTGGTAGTAGGCTTTCGAGCCTATACAGCTTGGAGTAAGACAACATGCATAAAGAGGATGATGTGGTCAAAATACTAATTTGCCTAATAATTCTGCACGCAGTGTAGTGCTATATATTTGCTATATCGAATATTCATGTTTTTTTTTTTTTCTTTCCCATTCCCCCCTGAGTCATTGACCCACAAGCAACTTAAGCAGGGACTCAGGAGTAATCATGACTTCAGATGGAAAAAAATGGCGAATATTAAAAAAAAACCTAATATATAGCACTATATTCAATGTAGTGTTATATATTCATTTTAAGAATATTTGTCATTTTCTGTCTTTCTGAAGTAAATACTGTTAGTAATGGCCCATTACCTGCCGGCTCTTTGCTTGTGGGCCAATGTGAGAAGGCTGCAGTATCTTAGTCAGTAGTGATTTAGGATATTCATTATTTCATTTTTTATGCGGAAAATCTGCAATGTAATATGCGCGATAATAGGGCGGATTATAGGCAACGTTCCTATTGCAATGGCTTGCTAGAATTCACGAATATGTAGAATATAGTGTGATAGTATTTTCATTCGTCTTTTTTTTTTTTTTTTGTTATCTGAACCCATTAGTATTACTAGAAAATAGTAGTGGGTTGTAGTGACTATTGTAGTAGTATTACTATTTACTAATGGGTTCAGATGAAAAAAGATGAATATTCGTTTTCAAGAATATATATCACACTATATTCTACATATTTGCGAATTCTTGCAAGCCAACCCAATAGGAAATTTGCCTAGAAGTACACTGCTCAAAAAAATAAAGGGAACACAAAAATAACACATCCTAAATCTGAATTAATTAAATATTCTTCTGAAATACTTTGTTCTTTACATAATTGAATGTGCTGACAACAAAATCACACAAAAAAAAAATATGGAAATCAAATTTTTTAACCCATGGAGGTCTGGATTTGGAGTCTCACTCAAAATTAAAGTGGAAAAACACACTACAGGCTGATCCAACTTTGATGTAATGTCCTTAAAACAAGTCAAAATGAGGCTCAGTAGTGTGTGTGGCCTCCACGTGCCTGTATGACCTCCCTACAACACCTGTGCATGCTCCTGATGAGGTGGCGGACGGTCTCCTGAGGGATCTCCTCCCAGACCTGGACTAAAGAATCTGCCAACTCCTGGACAGTCTGTGGTGCAACGTGACGTTGGTGGATAGAGCGAGACATGATGTCCCAGATGTGCTCAATTGGATTCAGGTCTGGGGAACGGGCGGGCCAGTCCATAGCATCAATGCCTTCGTCTTGCAGGAACTGCTGACACACTCCAGCCACATGAGGTCTAGCATTGTCTTGCATTAGGAGGAACCCAGAGCCAACCGCACCAGCATATGGTCTCACAAGGGGTCTGAGGATCTCATCTCGGTACCTAATGGCAGTCAGGCTACCTCTGGCGAGCACATGGAGGGCTGTGCGGCCCTCCAAAGAAATGCCACCCCACACCATTACTGACCCAATGCCAAACCGGTCATGCTGGAGGATGTTGTAGGCAGCAGAACGTTCTCCACGGCGTCTCCAGACTGTCACATCTGTCACGTGCTCAGTGTGAACCTGCTTTCATCTGTGAAGAGCACAGGGTGCCAGTGGCAAATTTGCCAATCTTGGTGTTCTCTGGCAAATGCCAAACGTCCTGCACAGTGTTGGGCTGTAAGCACAACCCCCACCTGTGGATGTCGGGCCCTCGTATCACCCTCATGGAGTCTGTTTCTGACCGTTTAAGCAGACACATGCACATTTGTGGCCTGCTGGAGGGCATTTTGCAGGGCTCTGGCAGTGCTCCTCCTGTTCCTCCTTGCACAAAGGCGGAGGTAGCGGTCCTGCTGCTGGGTTGTTGCCCTCCTACGGCCTCCTCCACGTCTCCTGATGTACTGGCCTGTCTCCTGGTAGCGCCTCCATGCTCTGGACACTACGCTGACAGACACAGCAAACCTTCTTGCCACAGCTCGCATTGATGTGCCATCCTGGATAAGCTGCACTACCTGAGCCACTTGTGTGGGTTGTAGACTCCGTCTCATGCTACCACTAGAGTGAAAGCACTGCCAGCATTCAAAAGTGACCAAAACATCAGCCAGGAAGCATAGGAACTGAGAAGTGGTCTGTGGTCACCACCTGCAGAACCACTCCTTTATTGGGGGTGTCTTGCTAATTGCCTATAATTTCCACCTGTTGTCTATCCCATTTGCACAACAGCATGTGAAATTGATTGTCACTCAGTGTTGCTTCCTAAGTGGACAGTTTGATTTCACAGAAGTGTGATTGACTTGGAGTTACATTGTGTTGTTTAAGTGTTCCCTTTATTTTTTTTGAGCAGTGTATAACTCGCCCTTACTCGATTAACACGAATATTACATTGCCGATTTTTCGCATTCAAGAAAATCTCTAATATTAATATTCTATCACATATTCACGAAATATCTGGAATTCAAATATTGCCCCTGCCGCTCATCACTAGTGAGTCACTAAAGGTATCACGAGGGTGTCAAGAGCCACGCCTGACTCCGTTGTACCCGGGGTCAGGAGGTCGCAGCGGTTGGCTGCACGCTCTATGTAAGATAGGGCTGTTTCCTTATTGTAGCTTTCTGGGTTTGCTTTGCAAACCCTTTTGGCTCACTCAGGGATCCGTAGCTCCTTCTCCTCAGCTGTTCCTTGTCCAGCACTCCCAAACCTACTTATATTCCCCTCTCACACTTCTCTAGTTGCCAGATATAGAGCTTCCTGCCTGGACATCTATTCTGACCCTCTGGAGCTGTGTTGCTGCGTTCTCTGATTGTTGATTCAGAACGCTACCCTCCGGATCCCTGTTGGACCTTTGTGGACTGCTGTGGTCGCCCACCTGGGTGTATGTGTTTGTATTGTCTGTCCTTTCCCTGGTGTTTCCCTCTTAGTGCAGTGGTGCGGACTAGCGATCCCACCGGCCCGTTCACTATCTAGGGCTCATTTTAGGGAAAGCCAGGGTTTAGGCACGTGATCGCCGCACGGGTGAGGAACCCGTCTAGGGACATCAGGGCAGTCAGGTGCCAGCTGCAAGGTGAGTCAGGGGTCACCACCTTTCCCTCTCCCTTGGGCAGGGCTTTCCCTTTTCCCTCCCTGTACGTGACGTCGGTCATTACAAAAGGAGACCAAAGCCATTATTTCACCATATTGTGGTAGTTTTATTTTATGGTATAAGCATCGCTCATGACACCATAATAGTGGGCGCAGAGGCCTATGCTGGAGACCCACCATGATGTACCATAATGTTGTAGTGTTTCTCCTAGGTTTGTTTTCCAGCCCTAACCTGAGGTTCAAGATAAACAGCCCTGATTGGAGTGTGTGGTGGCTGATCTGTTGCTGGGGCACCAGTTTATCTGCCTATTGATTCTGGAAGTCTAGTGGTGGGAATCTGTCCTGTAAAAGTGGTGGTCAACTCTTCTGGAGCTCGTCTATCGCTGATCACCTCAAGGAAGAAGAGATCACCACGCCCAACCTCCCTTTTGGCTGTCGCGGTCCTGGATCCGAGAATCACCCAGCTTTGGGGGTGGGGGAAGTTATTTGATCCTACGGTTAATTAAATTATTTGGTGGTTGATTTATTAACATGTGGTGTTTGATTTAACCCTAATAAAGGACCATGGTCTGTTTTACCATAGTTATTGTAGTGTTATTATGTTTTATTTTTTACTCGTCTGACACAATGTGGTACTATATGCTACAACATGTTGGGTAGCGGGCCTCTGAAAATGTCTTCATATGTCTTTATTCCCAGACTACAGGAGCTCTGGCTTTCATGACATCTGACCATCACTACATTTCCACTGACCACCCAGCCCCATCAGTGGTCACACAGAGCACTACTGCGAGGGTCCATACAATACCCTATTAGTGACTCACCACAAAGAACTAATGTTGGTGAAGTAATTATATAGGGGAGAGCCTGCACCCTGCCCAGTGGGTAATGTCTGAACATACGCTTATGGAAGGGGGGATAGGGACATTGGTTTATTAACTTTTTGGATTAAGTATATTAATTTGTAGAAGGTAGAGTATAAAAATGTGGCTTGTCTGCCCAGAACAAGGCTTGAAGTAAGTGTTAGGACTTATTCAGACGGCCGTAGTGTTTTGCAGATCTGCAAAACCTGGGTATCAGCCATCTGCATTCCGCAGTTTGCGGCCCGCACATGGCCGCAACCAAAATAGAAAATGCCTGTTGTCTGCGATTGAGGACAATAGGACATGCTCTATCCTTTCTGTGGAGCCGTGGAACAGAACCACAGATAGTCTGCATCATTTGCAGCCCCATTGAAATGAATGGTCTGCACCCATTTGGCGAAATTGCAGAACAGGTGCAGATCCATTCACGCAGCTGTCTGAATGGGCCTTTAATAGAAGCTTCTATAGATCCAAACACTCGAGCAACAATAAACCATATTCTCCATATTTATCAGGTATGAAACTGGGCCGGCTACAGAAACAATGGCACCAGCACCTTCTAGTGTCCATTCACCATATTAAATGCCAAACTGGACCCATCCTGAGAAACCAGGCCAAAATCGGGGCTGAGCTTCAAACAAAAGGAAAACCTGCTGCTGCTTACTTCTGCTGATTTTTGTCCAGTGTCCTCTATATGAAGGGTGCGGTGCTGTGAGGTTTTGGTTTCCGTTGACAGCGCATAAGATTTCTGTTGCCTAATGTCTTTAAGTTATTTTGTACATTTGTCTTATCACGGAAACATCGTACGTAATAGAGAGAACTCAGAGCTGTATGACTGGAGGTCCTCAATGGCAGTTCCACCACTCATATAGACTGAAACCATTTATAGCATGTCAGGAGCGTTCCAATGGTGTACACAGGGGAAGTGGCTGCTAGGGGAACACCCAGGACGATGGATGAAATGTATACTATAACTATCCTCTACACTTACATCATATCCAGTCACAGAACATGCAGCTCCATCATATACATTATATACATGTAGTAAATGATGGAGCAGCTGATGTGAAGGCCATGGTGACTATCCTCAGGAATGAGAGATGAAATGTATACTATAACTATACTATACACATACATTATATCCAGTCACAGAACATACAGCTCCATTATACATTATGTACATGTAGTAAATTATGGAGCAGCCGCGTGGCTGACATGTTGACGAGCCTGTTTCCATGTAAGTCTTGACCTGTGTTGCGAGTATCACAGATTTTTGCCACATAACTGGAAGCTTGTAGAAAAGGAACTTGTTCTACCTAAAATAACAGATCTTTGATCGAAATGGCTCAAATGTTTGTAACTGATGCTCAGGATCCTTTTTCGGGCAATGTTGGGAGACTATAGTCATCCAAATACGTGAGGAATTCAGACGACTTTAAAGCGGTTGTCCGGGTTCAGAACTGAACCCAGACATATCCCAATTTTCACCCAGGCAGCCCCCCTGATTGACCATCAGAGCAGTTTATTCTCCGATCATCTCCTTTGCCCTGCACTAAACGCACAGGGCAAAGGCAATTTTTGGAGTTCCATTGATGTACCGGGTTGCCAGGTGAAGTCTTCTGGAATACCCCTTTAAGAGGCCTAGGTCAACTGCTGGAAGTCAGAAGCTATGCTGAATATCTCTGACCCCTTTCCATTAACCATCAAACCTAGGAGTCTGGTTTGAGAAGGAAGCCGGAGCCCTCAAATCTTAAGAATGCTCAGCCAAAGTCTACTAGTGAATTGGACTAGAGAGTCTCAGACGGATCACTCCTAAAGGCAAAGTTCTCATCCGGCATAACAACGTTTTATGTATCTTCTTTTACACTACACAGGCATGGCCCTCCTTCCCACCATTTCTAGAGGTACCGATGTATTCAAACTTATACATCGAGTAATGTATTTGACTACTAGGGCAATGGTGGCAAACCGTTTAGAGGACGAGTGCCCAAACGGCAACCACAAAACCCACTTAATTATCGCAAAGTGCCAACACAGCAATTTACCCTGAATACTACAGTCCAATATAGTATATCTTCCATGGACTTTATCATTTAGCTATATATTCCACAGCACTGTATAACGATTACTGTCACTCCCTGTCCTCATTGGAGTTCACCATGTAGTAATTGGGTAATATATATCACTAGCGGGTACTAGGTGTAGGGATGTTGAGAAATGCTAGAAAAAAAGTACATAGACATCTCATTGCCTAAAATGGCTGTAAAGGATTGTACATCAAAGAGAAGGAATGTCAAAGCAAAGAATTGGACGTCCCCCTGTTGCGGTTAATGTTACTTAATAGGGGTGGCTCAGTGGTTAGTAGTGGTGTCTTACAGCACTGGGGTCGGGGGTTTAAATTCACCCATAACCAGCATCTGCCTGTTCTCTGTGGTCTTCCTCCAGAAACAAGCAGTTAGGTTACTGTACAGTCTGTTGCTGTTATGTAAGGAAGTCATATAAACTGAGGAGACTTATGTATATTACTTTAAGTAATGGACATCAGACTCCTCTAAGGAGATCACAATTTATGTTACTCATATAGAAGTGACATATTACACACTGCTCCTTACAGGCATCATTATCATTGACAATTAAGAGTCCTAGAAATGTGGGAGGAAACCAAGGGTGAACACACAATCTCCGTACAGAGGTCACTTTTGGACCAATGACCCCACTGCAAGTCGCCAGTGCTAGTCACCATTCTGCCCAACACTAGAAAGCACTATGAGGTAATGGAAATGTCATAGCAAAATAAAATGGAGTCTCCTCCCGTTACTCGTTCATGTCCTCTGTCGCCTAATAGAAGTTGCTTGTGTTGAGCTGCATGGTGGCTCAGTAGTTATTGGTGCCGTCTTACATCACTGGGGTCCTGGGTTTGAATCCAACTTATGCCAATATCTGTATAAAGCTTAAATGTTTTCCTCACAAAATATGCAGCTAGGTGATAAGCTCCACTGGGACAGATTACAAATATTACTTTAGAAGCTCAGTGATGTTTATTGGTCTCCTCTATGGAACCTCCATGTATGTTCCTCACTCACACAGTGTAATATAGTGCTGCTATGGTAAGTGAGCAAAATAACTTGAACATTAATATTACCCGTCTGATCATTTGTCATCTTCTCAAGCAAAACTTCCATTTACTCTGCGACCCTGTACAACAAGGACTATCTCTCCCTGTCCTCATTGGAGGCCGTCACCTAGCTGCATGTTCCTGGAGGACACTCACAGAGAACCTACACACTCCATCCAGATATCAGTCTCAGGTGGAATCAAACTGAAGACCCCAATGCCAGCTACAGAGCTACAGCCTAATATTAGTATGCCCTATGAGTGGTGACATGGACCAGCAAATGGTGAAGGCACCCTTTATTTTTTCACAGAAATTTCCATTACTTCATAGTATTTTCATCTGTTCTTTCATCATCTGTTTGGCAGCATGGTGGCTTAGTGGCTAAGTCCTTGGTTCAAATCTGCTCTAAGGTGACACCTGTCTGGAGATTGTGTGTTCCCCCTGGGTTTCTTTATACACTTCACTTTGGCTGTGTAATATACTACCATCATATGATAAAAAAATAAATCAGATTTGAACCAAGGAGTCCAACAATGCAAGACACCAGTGCTATCTGCTGAACCACCACATTGCCCAACACACAAGACTGTTTGAAAACTTTATAAACATGTGGCTGCTTCCTATTGTTCATGTCATTGCTCACCTCCTAGAGGTTTCCTTTGTTGGTCAGTGTGGTGGTTCCAGTGGTTGGTGCTGGTGGCTTAAAGCTGTGAGGTCCTTGGTTCAAATCTGACCAAGGGTGAGATCTGCATGGAGAGTGTGTGCTGTCTGATAATTGCTTGGTGGTGATTTGGTGTGAGATGGAGAAATTGTGGTAATGTATGTAGTGAGATGAGGTTGTGTGTGAGGTACCAAGCATCCCAGTGCTATCCACTAAGCCACCATGTTGCCCAACACACACAAAAGCATTTTTGAAAACACAGTGAGCATAATGGACATAACAATAAAGCCAAATCAGGGCCTCCTGCCCTTGTTGGGTCATGTCCTCATTTACCTCAGAGTGGTTTCCTATGTTAGCAGAGCTCACCATGCTACCAATGAGGTTCAAATGTGAGCAAGAGTGGTTGCGGGAGAGCAAGGTCTAATTCTCTATGAAGTTTGAATGTGAATGGTGATGATGGGTGTGGGAAAGAGAAGAGTTTTGGACTTAGTATTTTTTTAACTATTAAAAAACCTAAGTATTTGTTGGCCTCCACCAACATTTCTGAAACCACTATGGGGCTGATGGAAATATCTTAACAAACTGCATGCCTACTCCCATTGCTCGATCATGCCATTGATCACCTCCTAGTGTTCTCTTGTGTTAAGCAGTGTGGTGGCTCCAGTGGTTAGGATTGATGTCTTAGAGCAGTGAGGTCCTTGGTTCAAATCTGATCAAGAGCATCACTTGCATGAAGCTTGTGTGTTCTCCCTGGATTAAATGGGAGAGCAAATTGGATTTGAACCAAGCATCCCAGTGCTATCCACTAAGCCACCATGTTGCCCAACACACACAAAAGCATTTTTGAAAACACAGTGAGCATAATGGACATAACAATAAAGCCAAATCAGGGCCTTCTCCCCTTGTTGGGTCATGTCCTCATTTACCTCAGAGTGGTTTCTTATGTTAGCAGCGCTCACCATGCTACCATCTTAGAGTGATGAAGTCATTGGTTCAAATGTGAGCAAGAGTGGTTGCGGGAGAGCAAGGTCTAATTCTCTATGAAGTTTGAATGTGAGTGGTGATGATGGGTGTGGGAAAGAGAAGAGTTTTGGACTTAGGTTTTTTTAATAGTTAAAAAAATACTAAGTATTTGTTGGCCTCCACCAACATTTCTGAAACCACTATGGGGCTGATGGAAATATCTTAAACTGGATGTCTCCTCCCATTGCTGGATCATGTCATTGCTCACCTCCGAGTAGTAGCTTGTGTTGGGTAGTGTGGTGGCTCCAGTTGTTGGTGCTGGTGTCTTAGAGCAGTGAGGTCCTTGGTTCAAATCTGACCAAGGGTGACATCTGCAAGAGGGTTTCTTTTTACACTTCACTTTGGCTGTGTAATATACTACCATCATATGATAAAAAATAAATCTGATTTGAACCAAGGAGTCCAACAATGCAAGACACCAGTGCTATCTGCTGAGCCACCACATTGCCCAACGCACAAGGCTGTTTGAAAACTTTATAAACATGTGGCTGCTTCCTATTGTTCATGTCATTGCTCACCTCCTAGAGGTTGCCTTTGTTGGTCAGTGTGGTGGTTCCAGTGGTTGGTGCTGGTGGCTTAAAGCTGTGAGGTCCTTGGTTCAAATCTGACCAAGGGTGAGATCTGCATGGAGAGTGTGTGCTGTCTGATAATTGCTTGGTGGTGATTTGGTGTGAGATGGAGAAATTGTGGTAATGTATGTAGTGAGATGAAAAGGTTGGTTGTGGGAGGAAAGAAATATGTTTGGACTGGAGAGGTTGTGTGTGAGGTACCAAGCATCCCAGTGCTATCCACTAAGCCACCATGTTGCCGAACACACACAAAAGCATTTTTGAAAACACAGTGAGCATAATGGACATAACAATAAAGCCAAATCAGGGCCTCCTGCCCTTGTTGGGTCATGTCCTCATTTACCTCAGAGTGGTTTCCTATGTTAGCAGAGCTCACCATGCTTCCAATGAGGTTCAAATGTGAGCAAGAGTGGTTGCGGGAGAGCAAGGTCTAATTCTCTATGAAGTTTGAATGTGAATGGTGATGATGGGTGTGGGAAAGAGAAGAGTTTTGGACTTAGTATTTTTTTAACTATTAAAAAACCTAAGTATTTGTTGGCCTCCACCAACATTTCTGAAACCACTATGGGGCTGATGGAAATATCTTAACAAACTGGATGCCTACTCCCATTGCTCGATCATGCCATTGATCACCTCCTAGTGTTCTCTTGTGTTAAGCAGTGTGGTGGCTCCAGTGGTTAGGATTGATGTCTTAGAGCAGTGAGGCCCTTGGTTCAAATCTGATCAAGAGCATCACTTGCATGAAGCTTGTGTGTTCTCCCTGGATTAAATGGGAGAGCAAATTGGATTTGAACCAAGCATCCCAGTGCTATCCACTAAGCCACCATGTTGCCCAACACACACAAAAGCATTTTTGAAAACACAGTGAGCATAATGGACATAACAATAAAGCCAAATCAGGGCCTTCTCCCCTTGTTGGGTCATGTCCTCATTTACCTCAGAGTGGTTTCTTATGTTAGCAGCGCTCACCATGCTACCATCTTAGAGTGATGAAGTCATTGGTTCAAATGTGAGCAAGAGTGGTTGCGGGAGAGCAAGGTCTAATTCTCTATGAAGTTTGAATGTGAGTGGTGATGATGGGTGTGGGAAAGAGAAGAGTTTTGGACTTAGGTTTTTTTAATAGTTAAAAAAATACTAAGTATTTGTTGGCCTCCACCAACATTTCTGAAACCACTATGGGGCTGATGGAAATATCTTAAACTGGATGTCTCCTCCCATTGCTGGATCATGTCATTGCTCACCTCCGAGTAGTAGCTTGTGTTGGGTAGTGTGGTGGCTCCAGTTGTTGGTGCTGGTGTCTTAGAGCAGTGAGGTCCTTGGTTCAAATCTGACCAAGGGTGAGATCTGCAAGAGGGTTTCTTTTTACACTTCACTATGGCTGTGTAATATACTACCATCATATGATAAAAAATAAATCTGATTTGAACCAAGGAGTCCAACAATGCAAGACACCAGTGCTATCTGCTGAGCCACCACATTGCCCAACGCACAAGGCTGTTTGAAAACTTTATAAACATGTGGCTGCTTCCTATTGTTCATGTCATTGCTCACCTCCTAGAGGTTGCCTTTGTTGGTCAGTGTGGTGGTTCCAGTGGTTGGTGCTGGTGTCTTGAAGTTGTGAGGTCCTTGGTTCAAATCTGACCAAGGGTGAGATCTGCATGGAGTGAGTGAGTGATGTCTGATAATTGCTTGGTGGTGATTTGGTGTGAGATGGAGAAATTGTGGTAATGTATGTAGTGAGATGGAGAAAGGGAATGTGTTTGAAGGTTGGTTGTGAGAGGAAAAGCAATATGTTTGGTTGTGTGAGATGGAGAGATTGTGGTAATGTATGTAGTGAGATGAAAAGGTTGGTTGTGGCAGGAAAGAAATATGTTTGGACTGGAGAGGTTGTGTGTGAGGTAATATTTAAAAAGTAGCTTTTGGACTTAGTTTTTAAAAATTATATATTGGTCTCCATCCAGGGAGACCACCATTTAATTGTATTTGAATTGCACAAAGAACACTTTCCTTCATCTCTTACCACCAATCTGCACCTTTCAGGAGAACACAGAACCCCCATCAGATAACAGCATTGGGTGGATTTGAACCGGGGAGCCTCACAACTGAAAGACACCTGTGCTGACCACTGAGCCACCATTCAGCTCAGTACTAGCAAGTCCAAGGAGGTGAGCAATGACATGAACGGGAGGAGGGGCCAAGGAGGTGAACAGGAGGAGGGGCCAAGGAGGTGAACAGGAGGAGGGGCCAAGGAGGTGAACAGGAGGAGGGGCCAAGGAGGTGAACAGGAGGAGGGGCCAAGGAGGTGAACGATGATATGAAACAAACAGGAACGGGAGGAGGGGCCAAGGAGGTGAACGATGATATGAAACAAACAGGAACGGGAGGAGGGGCCAAGGAGGTGAACGATGATATGAAACAGGAACGGGAGGAGGGCCTTCAGGTGATGAGATGTCTATGTAGTTCCAGTGTTTCTCAATGTTGCTAAGCCTAGTACCCACTGGTCACATACATGACCCAAGTACCCCAAGGCTATGATCATGCACTAAGTAGCACAGCATGATCTGACTGTGTCTATTAAAGGCATAGTAGCCCCGGGTACACGTAGTGCAGGCTTCATCACAGAAGACAAATGGCCAATATCTATTACCAGCCGCAATAAACAGTAAGTGAACCCTTTGTAAGGATCATTGCACTAGCCCAAACCCGTGATGGAGCAGGGGCTTATTTCCCACGATCCCAATGAGCACACATGCACGATTGGCCAGACTGAACATGCAGGTGTACAGGACAGATGGGAGTAAGGCCTCATACACACATCCGTGGAGCATGGTGCAGGATCGCACGGCGTCATTGGTTGCTATGACAGCATGCGCTTCGTGCTGCCGCCACTGTACAGTGATACACTTGTATGACCTACACGAGTGTATTACTGTTTAGCGGTGGCAGCACGAAGTGCACGGTGTCATAGTAACCAATGACGCCGTGCGCTCCTGCACTGAGCAGGATGCCAGTCCGGTATTTGAATGAGGCCTAAGACCTGAAGTAAGCAGAGTAGTGAGGGAGAAGGGACCTCTCTACCACAATGTCACTTTTCATGCTCTTCTGGGTCTGTGGAAAGCAGGTCTAATTGTGGCCATTAGTAGCTGGTATCTTCTGTGACTGGGAACCGACGATAGGACCTGGATAGTCAGATTCTCTGTGTAGGAGACGACAATCCTTCAGAAACCGCTGGATTATAGGAGATGATCTAGAAAAAACCGCACACAACCCCCCCCCCCCCCTTCAGTAAAGTACAGGAATATCTATAGTCATCACCATATAAAATTATAAAAAGCAGAAGGAGCTGGTTGAAGAACCACTTATTCCTCAAGATGATGGAGTACTGTCAAAGTGTGCCGACAGATAACGCTAGCCACAGGGTGCCCCATATAATGCAATCCATAGTGTAGGGGAGGCATTTGCCCCTCCTAAGGCATTGGTCCTAATAAAATGCGTCACAGTGTGATTGCACTGATGAGGGGAAACCGCTCCTAAACATCTGTCTGCAGGGGACATACCATGATCACTGTGGTGGTTCTCTAAAAAAGTTCTTATAAGAACTCAAACTTAAATCCCAGAGACCACCTAAAAATAACTTTGCTGAAGATCATCAATTCGGATCTTCATAGCTTAATCCATCTTGAAGAGCTCAGTGGAAGAATTGGCACAGCTTCACCAGTCTGAAAGGAACACCTCGGGATCTCTTGCAACTAAGCAGGAGACCAACGGCGGAGCCACAAAAGACTAAAGAGGTGACCTGTCCAGAGTGTTCAGCCTGCACCGCACCAGCTCCCGGCCTGGCTGCCCCTGAGATGTCTTGGCAAGAGGCCAGCAAGAAGCCCAGCACTGGAGTCATGGATGAGGCAGATGGTTGTCCTGAAGCAGGTTGGCGGGAGAGTGCCAGACATGCTCCAGGAGCTGTTTTTCAAGACAATGGTCCTTTACCAGGGCTTCACCAAAGCGGAAACGGTAAGCATCCAGTCATTAATTGCTGAGATGTTTTACATTACATTTGTTTCCGTAGCTGTGTGCAAGTGCTACTGGGACATGGATAAAGATGTGAAGCCAGACTACCCTTTCAGCCTTTTTGGAAGCAATGGCCCAGTTCAGAGGAAAGGAGACTGTTTCCTTGCGGAATCCACACATCCCAGGAAAAGACAATGTTACTTTCCTGAAGCATTTCTGCCATAGGCGGATTGGGAACTTAAAGTGGCCCAGGAAAAAATAAATAAATAAATTTAAGTGCCCTCATGTTCAAATTGACAGAAAGTGGCCTAGCACAAGTAGGCAAAGCCAACAGAATATGGGTGGGCCTGCATTACAGTAGTGCAGCACTCAAATACTGCCCCAGCAGAACCAAGTAGCACAGTGCAGCACAAGGCAAGAACTGCCCCAAGAAGACTGCTTGTAACCACATCTACAAGGACTGTCCCCAAAAGGCCAAGACATATGTTTTGGTTGCAGCCAAGGAAACAGCCAGTGCAAAGCCTGCACCAACACCAGCCCAGTGGCCAACAAGAAGACAGGGAAGAGGACATTGGCCCTTCCCCCAGCCCATGCCCACAGTCTCCCTCCCCAAGTCCTGAGCCCCCTTGTCACCACCCTTCATACTCCCTCGCTCTGCCTCAGTTGCCCCATCTCCACCCAGCCCCTCCTTTCCCCCGCAGCAGTGCCAACCTCCCCATCCCTCCAACCACTGCTACGATCCTCTCCTTGTAGGAGTTTCCTCCATTTGTCTCTGCAGGTACTTTGCAGAGGAAGAAGAAAGTGAGGGACAGCCTGAGCGCTGAGTCCTTTAAAAAGAAGGTAGTGGAGGTCACCCTGGATCCGCTGCTTGAAAAGGTGATGGAGTAGCTCATGAAGGATCTAGTGTCTGAACTAAAGTCTTTCGCACTCTCTGACTATTGAGTGCTTTTCTTGCTCGATCAACTGAAAGACGAGGTCCTGCTAGAACTCCCAGATACAGCAGTCCCAAAGGACAAGGACCACGGCCAAAAGGACTGGTAACTAAGGTGTATGTGTAGTGTACGGGGGCCGTAATGCCCGTCACTACAGAAGGGTCACTTGTGTGCTGTCGTTTCCCCTTAATTATGGGGAGGTTGGTATAAGTCGTCTTCATAAAATGTAATGTAATGCTATGTACTTCCCTGTTACTGTGAAACTTGCATGTACAGGCCTGTTAGGGGTGTCATTCCAGCTCTTAGTCATTAGAGGGAGCTAGGGAGCCCTAGACTATATAAGGCCCAGTCAGGGAAAGGAAAAGGGGTTAGTTGGAGTTGGAGTTGAAGTTGAGTTGAAGTTGTGTTGGAGTTGGAGATTAGACAATGTCAGAGTCAAGTCCAGGCCTGAAGCCTGCAGACCAGGAGAGGGTATTACAGCCCCTGTAACCGGGTTCCAGATTCAAGGAGAAGGTTCCCCTCCTGAGTATATATATATGCAGAATCCGGAACACCACCGTTAACCAGCATGAGGAAACTGAGAGAGACAGAGGCAAGTCCAGAAAAGCAAGAGGTACTAAAGACAACAGAGGAGGTACTTGATAATTATAAAAACCAAGGATATACGCCAGAGCTAGGACATTGGGCCTTGGAGAAGAGTTTCTATGTTCCAGGATCAGTCAGGAATAGAGTGCAAGCTGCCTGTACTGCAAGTCCTGTGTTTCACACTCTGAAGTCACCTTGCTATATACACTGCTCAAAAAAATAAAGGGAACACTTAAACAACACAATGTAACTCCAAGTCAATCACACTTCTGTGAAATCAAACTGTCCACTTAGGAAGCAACACTGAGTGACAATCAATTTCACATGCTGTTGTGCAAATGGGATAGACAACAGGTGGAAATTATAGGCAATTAGCAAGACACCCCCAATAAAGGAGTGGTTCTGCAGGTGGTGACCTGACCACTTCTCAGTTCCTATGCTTCCTGGCTGATGTTTTGGTCACTTTCGAATGCTGCCGATGCTTTCACTCTAGTGGTAGCATGAGACGGAGTCTACAACCCACACAAGTGGCTCAGGTAGTGCAGCTTATCCAGGATGGCACATCAATGCGAGCTGTGGCAAGAAGGTTTGCTGTGTCTGTCAGCGTAGTGTCCAGAGCATGGAGGCGCTCCCAGGAGACAGGCCAGTACATCAGGAGACGAGGAGGAGGCCGTAGGAGGGCAACAACCCAGCAGCAGGACCGCTACCTCCGCCTTTGTGCAAGGAGGAACAGGAGGAGCACTGCCAGAGCCCTGCAAAATGACCTCCAGCAGGCCACAAATGTGCATGTGTCTGCTCTAACGGTCAGAAACAGACTCCATGAGGGTGATATGAGGGCCCGACGTCCACAGGTGGGGGTTGTGCTTACAGCCCAACACCGTGCAGGACGTTTGGCATTTGCCAGAAAACACCAATATTGGCAAATTCGCCACTGGCGCCCTGTGCTCTTCACAGATGAAAGCAGGTTCACACTGAGCACGTGACAGACGTGACAGAGTCTGGAGACGCCGTGGAAAACGTTCTGCTGCCTGTAACATCCTCCAGCATGACCGGTTTGGCATTGGGTCAGTAATGGTGTGGGGTGGCATTTCTTTGGAGGGCCGCACAGCCCTCCATGTGCTCGCCAGAGGTAGCCTGACTGCCATTAGGTACCGAAATGAGATCCTCAGACCCCTTGTGAGACCATATGCTGGTGCGGTTGGCCCCGGGTTCCTCCTAATGCAAGACAATGCTAGACCTCATGTGGCTGGAGTGTGTCAGCAGTTCCTGCAAGATGAAGGCATTGATGCTATGGGACTGGCCCGCCCGTTCCCCAGACCTGAATCCAATTGAGCACATCTGGGACATCACGTCTCGCTCTATCCACCAACGTCACGTTGCACCACAGACTGTCCAGGAGTTGGCAGATGCTTTAGTCCAGGTCTGGGAGGAGATCCCTCAGGAGACCGTCCGCCACCTCATCAGGAGCATGCACAGGCGTTGTAGGGAGGTCATACAGGCACGTGGAGGCCACACTGAGCCTCATTTTGACTTGTTTTAAGGACATTACATCAAAGTTGGATCAGCCTGTAGTGTGTTTTTCCACTTTAATTTTGAGGGTGACTCCAAATCCAGACCTCCATGGGTTAAAAAATTTGATTTCCATATTATTATTATTTTGTGATTTTGTTGTCAGCACATTCAACTATGTAAATAACAAAGTATTTCAGAAGAATATTTAATTAATTCAGATCTAGGATGTGTTATTTTTGTGTTCCCTTTATTTTTTTTGAGCAGTGTATATTGCCTGCATCAAATGTATTGAAATCAACTGTCTTCAAAGGAACTGCGCTTCCATCTATGTCCATGTATGATGACTACTAAAGTTTGAGTTCTGTTTTAACATCACGTGGTTCCTCAGTTATTCCTGCTATCAGCAAACGGCGTGCCACCGTTTAATTGGCACTGGCGTCACGAACATTACTTATCCTTACCTGTCCTTGCAGAGGGTCAGCTGTCTCAGGTTAGTGGTCACAATTGCACTACAACACCCAGGAACACTATTAACCCTAACTTGAGTACGCTGCATATGGTTTGCGCTATCCACCCCTTTTCTCTTACAGTACATCTAACCTAAACATCTTTAGCATCAATGTGAGAAGTATCAGGGATAGGTCTAGACTACAGATTGTGATAACCTTTTTTTGCCTTCACAGGGTTGGGATATTTACATGCTGCAAGAATGTACGTTGTACCTTTCAGTTCCTGTAATCAATCTGGTCAGGCTGTGGTCCTTCCTACTGGTCTGGTGGGCGCAGCAGAAGTCACTATCCTTATCCTTTCACACTTGATTCCGTCCATGAGCCCATCTGTGGCAGGCTACTGTGTATGTTACTGTGTTTTAACGTCAAAGTGTATGCCCCCTGGGCGTTAAAAAGCACTTGGAGCATTTCCAGCTCTTGCATACCCAGCTTGTCACTATAAGGGCAGCGGTGGTGGGCAGAGACGTTAACTGCCCCATCAAGAAGATGGGCGCACCTCAGCAAGAACCAACCTGGGTGCTTCCTCAAAACTGCAAATGGAGATGGAGACGCAGACATCCTTGCGGGACGCTGTGGGCTTCATGGGGGCTGGCTCTGTCTGTCTCTGTTTACTACAGTTGGAGCCACCCTGATGGCTCACAGTGATCTCGCATCGACTTTGTGTTCACATTTCGGGTGGTAAAACATCATGAGTATTCCATGGTCCCCTGCTTCATCTCTGACCACAGGGACATTAGGCTGCAGGCGGTAATGGGCAACTCTTCCCTCCCGGCAGTGGAAGCTGAATTGTGCCCTGTTGCAAAGAGAGGAGGTAATGGAGGAACAGAGGAATCCCTACATTAGGTGGAGGAACGATAAGTGCCTTTGTAACAAAACTGCTGAATGGTGGGAGTATGTTAAAGTCAAGTTTCATAGTTTCGTTCAGGCGAAAGGTTATCAACAAACTTGTGAGCAGAAGACGGATTTTGAGTATCTAAAGAGACAGCTGCATTCCTTGCAGGACCTCCACCAGTGTGGCTGGGACATCAGGGTTGAGCTGGAGAATACCAAGAAAGGCCAGAAGACAGTTTGAGAAGGAGTCTAAGGGCATCATCTTCCGTTCCAAAGCAGAGCACCTGGAAAAGGGTGAAGTAGGAAGAATTATGATTACCATACAATGCCCTCAAAAATAACAGCGCCTAGCAAACAGTGCGCCAGACAGTAATAATGCCATAAACATGGTGTTCCTAAAATATAATTGTGCTAAGCTGTTTTAGGGTGCCGCCACAGTATTAGTGCTCCAAAAAGTCCCAGTAGTAGTAATAACTCCTAGTAATAGCACCTGCTTCCATAGTCCATGGAAGCAATGTTCCACCCAGTAGTAATAATTCACCCTATAGTGTACCCCAGTAGTTGTAACGTCCACCACAGTGCCCCCAGAAGTAATAATGCCCACTATAGTGCCCCCAGTAGTAATAAAGTTCCCAATAGTAGTACTCATACTATGGCGGCAATGGCCCTCTAGTAGTACTCATGTATAATAGTGTCCCAATAGTATGCTGCCCTAAGGTGCCAAAGGAAAATGAAATAGATTAATGAAATGCAAACCTCACCTTCTATTATTCTGTGTGCGATGAGGGCACCAACCTCTTCTGTCCTGCTCCCCGATCAGGCAGTCATGATGATGTCATAACGCCGCCTGAGCCGTCCTCTGATAGACCAGATCTAGTGGACTATAGCACATCAGAATGATCGGTGGGGCAGGGAGACATCGGTCCTTTGTCCCATGCAGTATTCACCTGTATTGCTGGGACAACACTGCAGAGCGTACACCGCGGGTACACATACCACAGCCTTAGAAACTCTGCTCTAAATGCCTTAAAACCAACTTTGACAGAAGAAAACTGTGAGAAAAATAAAACATGTAAACCCAGCCACAGGTGCAGAAGAAACCATGGCAGCACCACAATGAAACACATGGAGATCGGCGGCTCCTGTGCCTACCATTGTACCTAAAAGGAGGACGTAATACTGGGGACAGTGGGGTACGATACTACAACATAGAATAGAATCCATAGTCTACTTGAGTCAAATGACACTAGAAGTCTAGAAGATAAAAGATGGTTACTCAACACACTTGGCCCCCACTTGTGATATTCACTTATTTCCTCGATGCCTCCACGAGTTTGCTATTGACCTGGAATCTGTGGTACATCTCTGCAGTGGCATAGTGTAAGGGCATCAAATTTAAAGGGGCACCGGAGCGGACGGTGGGGGAGCACAGGAGGTGATGATTCCGCCCTTGCCGTTCAGTCTCGTATGAGTTAGTGAAACAGTGAAGGATGGTTGTGATGACATCACTGTGAGGGCTTATGGCCACGAATGTATGCGGCCCGTGCTGCGGACCGCAAATTGCGGTCCGCAACGCACGGACACCGACCGTGCGGCAGCCGCATGCAGATTGCAGACCCATTTACTTGAATGGGTTCCGCGATCCACTTCCGACAGTCGACACCGCAAAAAAGTAGTGCATGCGGAGGCATGTACAGTAAACCCACGGAAGCACTCCATAGTGCTTCCGATCCATGCCTCCGTTCCGCATCTCCCGGACTGCGGACCCTCTCAAGTGAATGGGTCTGTGAAGTGGGATGCACACGGCCAATGCCCGTGAATTGCGGACCCGCTGTATGCGGGCTGCTATACGGCAACAGCCGGAATACATTCGTGGGCATGAGCCCTGACCCTCCTGCTCAGAGTCTTAGGCAATGTGATGATGTCATCACACTGCTCGAGACCCGACGATTATGTCATCACGACCACCTAAGACGGGAAGCAGGCACCCAAGGCAACATGCCACAAGAAGCCTGCATCACAGACTGCTGGAGTGAGGCATTTTGCATTTTTTGTGGGCACTATGGGGGAAAGGGAGGCATTGTATGAACAGAGGACATTATTGCTGTCTGGTCCTCACTTCAGTGACTTGATGGAGGCTCTGTCCAGTCCGGCCTGCAGGATAGAGAGATTACAGTGAGTATAAGAGAGTGTACAGGACTGAGACATGTGGGGCACAAGTTATACATGGAGTTTATTATATTTTATGCTCCGCACCATTGTTATGTCTATGAGATAAACTGCTGACTGCTCCTTGATATGTGACGCCTCTAGTAATGTCTGACTATCCTGCAGGCCGGACTGGACCTGGTGCATTAGAGACATTATCACAGAGAAACGTGTGGTGACGTCCTGTACAGAATCTGCATGTAATAGAGGAGGATCTGTGGCATTTCTCTATCTAGTTGGATCTCTAATACAGATGAGCAGATACAGCCTGCGCTCAGGGAAGAATTAAACAGTTCCACATATTCTTGAAGAAATAACTCACTTCATATAGCTAAATCCAAGGGTTTTAACTGAGTCCAAAATAACTCAACGACAGCCGGTGATAGGGTAGAGAACGTTTTACGCCCCACCACCCCGCATCAGATGGATTAAACATTAGGACTCTTGTCGGTCCAACACTGCCTGTAAATAAGATTGCCCAAAGGAACCATAGAGGTCCTCTGCCAAAGCAGAATACATTTTTCTAAACCCTACAGACATTGTGCTGTCTGTATAATAAGCTCAACTAAATAATAACACTGTCTCAACTCAACATCTACTCAGTTAGTAATAATTCTTCAAACTGATACATTTAGCAATTCACACATCATGGTGGTCTTCATCTTCATTCTTAACACATAAAATAAAGAATCAATCAATATTTTTTCCATCGGTCTTGGATGGCCTTTATCTCATGATAACAATGTGACGTATATCACTTCCTGTTAGTTCAGTACATCTGAATACTCAACAAATGACAATAAAGAATATACAAAAATAGTTTTATTTTCCAAGTTATTTTCAGTACAATAAATACAAACGCTCATATATATGTTACCTTACAGAAAAGTATTCTTATAGATACAGCACCCTCTAGCAGGCCATGAGATGAACTGCAAGTTAAGAGTTGTACAGCACTAGATAAGGAGGTTCCCAGTGACGGAGGTCCAGCCGGGCGCTCTGCATCTCTGTCCCTGACCTTGTGTCATGGTGGTGGCATTGCTGGAGGATCCTCCTCATCAGAATCAAACTCCACATTTTCATCTTTCACCCATTTCCCTGTGCCATCTGGAATCCACCCAGAGCTGTGGAGAGAAGGAGAGAGCAACTACCACAAGGTGCCACCACAGAGAGCCATAGTCATCACCGGTAGATAGCACCAGGCAGAGAGACGCTTACCTCCTCAGAGACAGATAGTGCTCCATTACTCGCCTTCTCTCAGGGTCGTCATTCGAAGCTTCACCTTTCTGAATCTTGTTCTTAGTTTTACTGGTTTTCTGGGATTGAGACTGTCTGCACATACCTGAGAAATGGGGAGAACTACTTCATGTACACATACATCTATACCCAGGTTATACCAGCATGTTCCATATCACTATACACAGGAGATACCCAGGTTATACCAGCATGCTCCATATTACTATATACAGGAAATACCCAGGTTATACCAGCATGGTTCATATTACTATACATGTACAAGAGGCATAGCTTATACCAGCTGTACATATATATAACTATATACAGGAGATACCCAGGTTATACCAGCATGCTCCATATCACTATATACAAGAAGCTGTATAACTTATACCAGCTGTACATATATAACTATATACAGGAGATACCCAGGTTATACCAGCATGGTCCATATCACTATATACAAGAAGCTGTATAACTTATACCAGCTGTACATATATAATTATATACAGGAGATACCCAGGTTATACCAGCTGTACATATATAATTATATACAGGAGATGCCTTGGTTATACCAGCGTGCTCCATATCACTATATACAAGAAGATGTATAACTTATACCAGCTGTACATATATAATTATATACAGGAGATACCCAGGTTATACCAGCATGGTCCATATCACTATATACAAGAAGATGTATAACTTATACCAGCTGTACATATATAATAATATACAGGAGATACCCAGGTTATACCAGCATGCTCCATATCACTATATACAAGAAGATGTATAACTTATACCCAGGTTATACCAGCATGCTCCATATCACTATATACAAGAAGATGTATAACTTATACCAGCTGTACATATATAATAATATACAGGAGATACCCAGGTTATACCAGCATGCTCCATATCACTGTATACAAGAAGATGTATAACTTATACCCAGGTTATACCAGCATGCTCCATATCACTATATACAAGAAGATGTATAACTTATACCCAGGTTATACCAGTATGCTCCATATCACTATATACAAGAAGATGTATAACTTATACCAGCTGTACATATATAATAATATACAGGAGATACCCAGGTTATACCAGCATGCTCCATATCACTATATACAAGAAGATGTATAACTTATACCCAGGTTATAGCAGCATGTTCACCTGTGGAGCTGCTCCTTGGATCAGGACTGGAGGTCTCGGCTGGGGTCTTGTGCAGGTCCGGCTGAGTATATACTGAACTGCTGCTCTGTGGAGATGGCGAGGATTGGGGCGGCTCCTCCATCTTAGAACTGATCGTCCTCCTCACATCTCCTGGCCTGGAATAAACAGGGAGATAAAAAGTGGAACTCTGCTTGATTAAGTTGAGTTGTCGTCAGTGGCGTACCGCCAATATAGGCAGACCACGCCGTTGCTATGGGGCCAGGAGCGCACGGAAGGCCCCGCCCCCTCCATTTATTTTAGCCAGGCAGTACTAGTACAAACACACACTGTGGGCGGCGCAGGCACAGCGCGGGCCCGCGGCACTTGCCTTTGATCGGCGCCCGGCACCCTCCCCCCTTGCATTAACCTGCTCATGCTGCCTCACTGCTTGAACTTGATTCTCCCGCCCGGCCAGCCTGCAGGTGTGTTCTAGTTTTCACAAACACTGGCCAATCAGCGCAAGTCAGCAGCACAAAGAGGCAGCTGCTGATTGGCCAGTGTCATTACACATTCATTCTCTGAGTCTGTCTGACCTGAGCTAAGCCACGACTCGAGTGAAGTAGGCAGCCTGCACCCTGCATCGATCCCTTCCCAGCCCCAGACTGAAGGACTGCTTGCCCGCTCCTGACCGGACACGGTTTGTGCCGGTGGTTTGTTATATTGGGAAGGGTCCCCAGGGATAGATAGATAGATAGGTTAATGCAGGCTGCAGCATTGCCGGCCCAGGCAGTAAGAGAACTCATAGGGAGGGGGGGGGGGCCCATAGAGGACAGTCTGCTTTCCTCCTACTCTGTCCTGTATGAGCCGCCCCCCTGAATCCTCTATGAGCCCCCCTAATGCCCCCATTACCCCAAAATCTCCAGGGGGGGGGAGGAGTAGGAGGAAAGCACACTGTCCTCTATGAGCCCCCCGCCCCCCTATGAGCCCCTCAACCCCTAATGCCCCACAAAATGCCAGGGGGGAAAGGAGTAGAAGGAAAGCACACTGTCCTGAGCATTTTGGGGGGCATAAGGGTTTGGGGGGCTCATAGAGGACAGTCTGCTTTCCTCTACTCTGTCCTGTATGATCCCCTCCCCCCCTGAATCCTCTATGAGCCCCCCTTTTGCCCCCATTACCCCAAAATGCCCAGGGGGGAGAGGATTAGAAGGAAAGCACACTGTCCTGAGCATTTTGGGGGGCATTAAGGGTTTGGGGGGCATTAGGGATTCTTTAATGGGGTGTGGCATGGGAGGAGCCAGGACAGGAGGTGGGACGGGTCAGGGGTGGGTAGTGGGCGGGGTTAGGGGTCCCAATTCAGATGCTTGCTATGGGGCCCAGTGATTTCCATGTACGCCCCTGGTTGTCGGATCTCTGCTAGACGCAGGAATGACAACCCACAAGAGCCAATAGGGGTAGGAAAGAAAACCTCGCCAGAACACCCTTAAAATGTAACATCCCTCTGGTGCAGCAGCTGTTATATGGGGCAGCCTTCAGCAATGCATTCTGGGTAATCTTCCTGGTCTGTTCCAGCAGCGGAGCTGGGGGCTGAAGGAAAAGGAGACGTCATGGACTTGAGGTGAGAATACCCCTTTAACTCACCAGATACCACAGAATATCACCCCCGGGTGCACTCACCTTCTCCCCGGCCTCTTCTGCCCGGACGTACAGCTCGTGCTGTCGCTTCTGGACCTCGTTCCTGTGAGCTGCCTTCTTCCCATAGAATCTCTGCATATCTGGGGGGGGGGGCAGGAGGGAGAATCAAACCCACAAGAGTACAAAATGACCCCACGAGAAATAAGGAGGATATCTACTCAGTGATAAAACAAACATACCTGTCATGGTGGGGAGTGGGGGAAACTCCCCACCGTACAATGTCACCATACACTAGGCCATAGGCAGGGAAAAGGGAGCTGGTCACCTCCTAAAGCCTCCCTAAAATAGCCCTAGTCTCCAGGCTATATGAGCCGCCTTCAATGGTAAGGGGGCTCATACCCACAAACATAGAAGTCTAGGAATCCCTGCACCGCCCTCAACATCGTTACAGGGCAGAGACCTCCTGTTCCTCCATCACCACGGATGAAAGGCGTCTCCAGCGGCCCAGTAGCTGACGGGGAGAAAGACAATACACGGACCCTTTTAAAATATACTTCTTATTATTTATCTTTAAAATAAATGCCCCTGATGGGTGGCTTGATATCATACAGAGTGCGGGCCTCCGCCCAGCTACTCTTTCTACAATAGCATCCACCACACTGAAGACATACAAACAATACAGACTTACACAGTGTACAATGTGAATTGTAAGGTCATTGGTTAGTATGGGAGTTCTTTCCGTAATATACACTTCTTCTAACCTGTGCCCAGGGGTGACCCCTGATGGTGGGGTTCCCTGTCCGCGTACCTTCTCTCCTTTCCCTGTAACACCCCAACAGTGATAATGTAGGGTAAACAATTAACAAAAATATGATACTGCCACAATAGAGATGATTGTTATGCAATACAATACCCAACGCGTTTCGCCCACTCAAGGGCTCCTCAGGGGGTCTCGGTTCCAGTAATTAGTGTCTATACAGTCATGTATACAATGACACCTATTGCAGTGCCCAGGTGGATGATATGATCACCGTATATACACTATTACATTTGTCGTCTTAAATACAAAGTACAGACGTCATAATCAGTGATGGTACAACAGACCCTGTCAGATGCGGGCTGGGGATCCGCTAGCTCCTATATTGATAGTAGGGGCTGCTGCGGTAATACTACCAGCTCCTTTCGCGACCTGCAATATTTATCTAAATAGGCAAAGTCATAATCAATAGTGGTACAACAGACCTCATCAGATGCGGGCTGGGGATCCGCTAGCTCCTATATTGATAGTAGGGGCTGCTACCTGCAATCCAACAAATATAGCAAACAACATGTACTAAATGCAAGTACCAATGTATACAGAGAGACCCTTAAACAAAGGTTATGCTCTCTGCTCCGATATCCAAGGACATTCGTGTGCACTTACGGTGTGCCCCCAGCTCCTAACGTGATTGCCTCCTCCCAGGGTCGATATGGCAGTGTCATACAGGGGAATTCTGTTTTTTAAAAATTTGCGCTCCTCAAGCCCTTCCGGCCCGTCGAACGCACGCCGCAACCTTACTTCCGGTTGGTGGAACGCAGACGTCACTTCCGGTTCTACGAATCCCTAGGACGCCGGCCTCTAGCGATTACTAAGAGTAAGCGGAGACGATAACGCTCCTTAAGCGGCGAACAGTTTAACCCCTGATATGCCTCCTACCAGGGGGGAGGGGTCCCCCAGTGACTACTGATGCTAAAATTCTATTTGTCCTTTTAATGATTAGGACATGAGGGAATCTGAAATCTTCAGATCCAGATTCATAACAAATCACAATCATGACCCTGGTAACGTCACCTTGTATTCATTGCTTCTCGCACTCATGACCATTTTTTTGAACTGTCAATAATAAACTAAAGCTTTAGGGGCTTTTTTCTCTTTACAGGGTGATCCCTTTTGTTAGGAAATATTTCTAGTCTATTTTACTATCCAGATCCACAAAAAAAAAAAATAATAATAATAATATTCGGCTTTGGAATATGTACCCATGTCCCCTAGAAAGGGAGACTGGAATAAAAAAAAAAATCCTCCAAAGGGAGGCAGAATGGATTTTTAGATGCAAGTCCCAAGCACCCCTAGATTTAAATGAGAGACTATCCTTCTCATGCTTCATTGGATAGTGTAAATGTGGTCTGTATACCAACCCCACAGCTGGGAAAGAGAAACTGGTCTATAACTGTGGGATTGGATGATATTCTAGATGGATGTTGTGGATCTAGATAGTAAAATAGACTAGAAATATTTCCTAACAAAAGGGATCACCCTGTAAAGAGAAAAAAGCCCCTAAAGCTTTAGTTTATTATTGACAGTTTAAAAAAAATGGTCATGAGTGCGAGAAGCAATGAATACAAGGTGACGTTACCAGGGTCATGATTGTGATTTGTTATGGATCTGGATCTGAAGATTTCAGATTCCCTCATGTCCTAATCATTAAAAGGACAAATAGAATTTTAGCATCAGTAGTCACTGGGGGACCCCTCCCCCCTGGTAGGAGGCATATCAGGGGTTAAACTATTCGCCGCTTAGCACTTAAGGAGCGTTATCGTCTACGCTTACTCTTAGTAATCGCTAGAGGCCGGCGTCCTAGGGATTCGTAGGTTGCAGCGAGCGTTCCACGGGCCGGAAGGGCCTGAGGAGCACAGATCTTTAAAAGGACAGAATTCCCCTGTATGACACTGCCAAATCTACCCTGGGAGGAGGCAGTCACGTTAGGAGCACAACCGTAAGTGCACACAAATGTCCTGGGCACAGGTTAGAAGAAGGGTATATTAGGGAAAGAACTCCCATACTAACCAATGACCTTCCAATTCACATTGTACACTGTGTAAGTCTGTATTGTTTGTATGTCTTCAGTGTGGCGGATGCTATTGTAGAAAGAGTAGCTGGGCGGAGGCCCGCACTCTGTATGATATCAAGCCACCAATTACGGGCATTTATTTTAAAGTAATAAATAATAAAAAGTATATTTTAAAAAGGGTCCAAAAATGGACTTTAGAGAGAATAATATTGATGAGACGACCTACAATATCTCAAAACATAAAAACGTGTTAAGAAAGACAATGCAGCTACTACACGGCAGGTAAGAACACAGTGCAACAACTGAACATCAAACACTTACCTGCCGCAGCAAAGATGGAAGGACACCAAAACAACCGGGACCGCCATGCGGACACCGATGCAAGGTGGCTCCAGGCAAGGCTGCATATATCGTTAGGTTCACCCATCCAGGAATGGGACCCCCTTTCGGAGGTAACACACACAAAGGGAGACGTCTAGCACACATGCAGGGACAAACACCAACCACATCCCAGACATGCAACCACAAACAAGACGTACAACAACCCTCCAACTAAAACCCACTCCATAAATGACACACCAGGAGGGGAAGGAAGACCAGGAGGAAACACTCAGTAGGACATCGCAGATGACATCGCTAATAACCTCGATGTCAACCTTGGACGGCCCTCAGATCTCATCCAAGTACAGATCAAACATCTCACATGCAAGGCAGACAAACCAAACCTGATCTCAGTCTCCAAGCCGGAGTCTATAAGGAGACCAGAGACCACACCCAACTCACCACTGCCCCAGCCAGTGTATTAACCCCACACACACCACACAGCAGGGAGACACTACTTAAAGGGGAATTGCACACACAGGCAAAAGGCAACAGGTTGCCGCAGACAACAGCATGCGTGGCCAGCAAGTCACAGCGCACACAGCAAAACTCGTGACACTGCCACAACATGCCAAAACAGCAATATGTTGCCACCGGCAACAGTGAGCGTGGCAACAGTGTCACGGCGTACACCATAGGCCGTGACAATACCACACCCAGACAAAAATGTTGGTTTACTGCAAAACTCGTCGTGCAGTTATGTGTCAGGCAGATATAGAAATGATTACAGGTGTGTCTGATTGGACATTGGGACTTGCTTCCTATAAAAAGGCTATCAGAGACTACCTTTGGGTAGTGTACCTCTTGGTAAGAGATTATTAAGTGCTAGACATGCTACTACAATGTGCTCAAAGACATTTTGCCCAGTTGACAGACTTTGAGAAGGGGTACATCATTGGACTGAGAAGCAGGAAGGTCATGTTGATGTACACCATCTAGGCTGTTTTGACCTAACTATTAAGGGGTGTTGGGAGCAGTGTTACTGTGAGGGCACATGTAGTCACCAGGCTCTGGACGGCTCACATAGATACCAGCACAGGCGATCATCTGGTCTTCTGACAAGCATGGGCAGCTCCTACGGTTGTTTTATTCCCCCATCCAGACACAAGTGGCCCCTTCATTACACCCCTGTCTCTGCCCAGACCATGTCCAGGTGTTTAGCAGAAGACCATTTGGTGTCACGGTGCCCATTAGGTGTCCCGTCATTAACAGCCTGCCACCGTCGCCTTCGTTTGCTGTGGTGACATGAAAAAGAATCCTGGACTGCTTCATATTGGACCTGTATCATCTTCAGCTATGAATCCAGGTTCTGTTTGGGATCCCACAATGGTCAGGTTGGAGTATCGAGGCCTCATGGTAAGAGCTTCAATCCTGCCTTTCCTGTGCAGCGAATCACTGCCCCAACTGCTGGAGTGATGATTGGCGGAGCTATCGCATACGACAGTCGGTCACCCATAGTACTGATACAAGGACACTAACAGCTCAGTGATATGTGAAGGACATCCTGCGGCCACATATTCCTCTCATGACAGGACTTCTAACTGGCATTTATCAGCAGGATAATGCTCAACCGTACAGAAGGTTTCCCCAGGAATGTCTCCCCCAGATTACAACACGTCCTCGGCTGCCCGGTCATCGGGACCAGCTGGGACACCAGCATCACCAACCTACAACCTACAAGTGTGCAGGATCTACAAGCCCAGCTAAATCATCTGTGGGGAAGTGTGCCTCATGATACCATACAGAATCTGTGTGTCTCTATGACCTACTGTATCTCATCATGGATCCAGGCTAGAGGCCGTATCTCATCTAGGATCTGGGCTAGAAGCCATATCTCTCATCTTGGATCCGGGCTAGAGGCTGTATCTCATCTTAGATCTGGGCTAGAAGTCGTATCTCAGCTAGGATCCGGGCTAGAAGCGCATCTCACCTTGTATCCGGGCTAGAGGCCACATGTCATCTCGTAACCGGGCTAGAGGCCGCATCTCATCTCGTAACCGGGCTAGAGGCCGTATCTCATCTCTTAACCGGGCTAGAGGCCGTATCTCATCTCTTAACCGGGCTAGAGGCCGCATCTCATCTCGTAACCGGGCTAGAGGCCGCATCTCATCTCGTAACCGCTAGAGGCCGCATCTCATCTCGTAACCGGGCTAGAGGCCGCATCTCATCTCGTAACCGGGCTAGAGGCCGCATCTCATCTCGTAACCGGGCTAGAGGCCGCATCTCATCTCGTAACCGGGCTAGAGGCCGCATCTCATCTCGTAACCGGGCTAGAGGCCGCATCTCATCTCGTAACCGGGCTAGAGGCCGTATCTCATCTAGGATCTGGGCTAGAAGCCATATCTCTCATCTTGGATCCGGGCTAGAGGCTGTATCTCATCTTAGATCTGGGCTAGAAGTCGTATCTCAGCTAGGATCCGGGCTAGAAGTGCATCTCACCTTATATCCGGGCTAGAAGCCGTATCCCATCTCATAACCAGGCTAGAGGCTACATCTCCTCTTGTAACAGGGCTAGAGGCCGCATCTCCTCTCGTAACAGGGCTAGAGGCCGCATCTCATCTCGTAACCGGCTAGAGGCCACATCTCATCTCGTAACCGGCTAGAGGCCACATCTCATCTCGTAACCGGGCTAGAGGCCATATGTCATCTCGTAACCGGCTAGAGGCCACATCTCATCTCGTAACCGGGCTAGAGGCCGCATCTCATCTCGTAACCGGGCTAGAGGCCGCATCTCATCTCGTAACCGGGCTAGAGGCCGTATCTCATCTAGGATCTGGGCTAGAAGCCATATCTCTCATCTTGGATCCGGGCTAGAGGCTGTATCTCATCTTAGATCTGGGCTAGAAGTCGTATCTCAGCTAGGATCCGGGCTAGAAGTGCATCTCACCTTATATCCGGGCTAGAAGCCGTATCCCATCTCATAACCAGGCTAGAGGCTACATCTCCTCTTGTAACAGGGCTAGAGGCCGCATCTCCTCTCGTAACAGGGCTAGAGGCCGCATCTCATCTCGTAATCGGCTAGAGGCCACATCTCATCTCGTAACCGGGCTAGAGGCCACATGTCATCTCGTAACCGGCTAGAGGCCGCATCTCATCTCGTAACCGGGCTAGAGGCCGCATCTCATCTCGTAACCGGGCTAGAGGCCGCATCTCATCTCGTAACCGGGCTAGAGGCCGCATCTCATCTCGTAACCGGGCTAGAGGCCGCATCTCATCTCGTAACCGGGCTAGAGGCCGCATCTCATCTCGTAACCGGGCTAGAGGCCGCATCTCATCTCGTAACCGGGCTAGAGGCCGCATCTCATCTCGTAACCGGGCTAGAGGCCGCATCTCATCTCGTAACCGGGCTAGAGGCCGCATCTCATCTCGTAACCGGGCTAGAGGCCGTATCTCATCTAGGATCTGGGCTAGAAGCCATATCTCTCATCTTGGATCCGGGCTAGAGGCTGTATCTCATCTTAGATCTGGGCTAGAAGTCGTATCTCAGCTAGGATCCGGGCTAGAAGTGCATCTCACCTTATATCCGGGCTAGAAGCCGTATCCCATCTCATAACCAGGCTAGAGGCTACATCTCCTCTTGTAACAGGGCTAGAGGCCGCATCTCCTCTCGTAACAGGGCTAGAGGCCGCATCTCATCTCGTAACCGGCTAGAGGCCACATCTCATCTCGTAACCGGGCTAGAGGCCACATGTCATCTCGTAACCGGCTAGAGGCCACATCTCATCTCGTAACCGGGCTAGAGGCCGCATCTCATCTCGTAACCGGGCTAGAGGCCGCATCTCATCTCGTAACCGTGGGCGCCGTTATAGGGAGGGGGATCCGTGGGCGCCGGCGCCGTTATAAGGAGGGGGATCCGTGGGCGACACATAGCATAGCATAAGATGCTATATACGGTATGTGTCATACACAGATCTCCCCCCATAAGTGCCATACACAGATCTCCCCCCATAAGTGTCATACACAGATCTCCCCCCCATAAGTGTCATACACAGATCTCCCCCCGTAAGTGTCATACACAGATCTCCCCCCATAAGTGTCATACACAGATCTCCCCCCATAAGTGTCATACACAGATCTCCCCCCGTAAGTGTCATACACAGATCTCCCCCCATAAGTGTCATACACAGATCTCCCCCCGTAAGTGTCATACACAGATCTCCCCCCATAAGTGTCATACACAGATCTCCCCCCCATAAGTGTCATACACAGATCTCCCCCCATAAGTGTCATACACAGATCTCCCCCCGTAAGTGTCATACACAGATCTCCTCCCCATAAGTGTCATACACAGATCTCCCCCCCATAAGTGCCATACACAGATCTCCCCCCCCATAAGTGTCATACACAGATCTCCCCCCATAAGTGTCATACACAGATCTCCCCCCATAAGTGTCATACACAGATCCCCTCTCCCCATAAGTGTCATACACAGATCTCCCCCCATAAGTGTCATACACAGATCTCCCCCCATAAGTGTCATACACAGATCTCCCCCCGTAAGTGTCATACACAGATCTCCCCCCATAAGTGCCATACACAGATCCCCCTCCATAACAGGCCTTGAGCTGCTTAAGGGGCCCCTACATTTCTGCTGGCAGCCCTGGTCACAGAACACTACCAGCAGGCATACCCGGCCCCTTACACAGGTAAGGACAAAATACAGCAGAAACCTCCATCTTTGGTCATATACACAGCTGTAATAACCCTATAGCGTTACGCTCCGTGCTCCTTGTTTCCCGCGCTTTTACCTCACAGCTTTATAGTTACAGTAGCAGCCGTACTGTGTCACGTGACTCAGAACGGCCGGAGACTACATTTCCCGTCATGCTT
>NC_053399.1:96945426-97000426 GCF_905171765.1 Bufo bufo
CACTGCTATGGAGGGGGATCCGTGGATGACGGCACTGCTATGGAGGGGGATCCGTGGATGACGGCACTGCTATGGAGGGGGATCCGTGGATGACGGCACTGCTATGGAGGGGGATCCGTGGATGACGGCACTGCTATGGAGGGGGATCCGTGGATGACGGCACTGCTATGGAGGGGGATCCGTGGATGACGGCACTGCTATGGAGGGGGATCCGTGGATGACGGCACTGCTATGGAGGGGGATCCGTGGATGACGGCACTGCTATAAAGGGGGATCCGTGGATGACGGCACTGCTATGGAGGGGGATCCGTGGATGACGGCACTGCTATGGAGGGGGATCCGTGGATGACGGCACTGCTATGGAGGGGGATCCGTGGATGACGGCACTGCTATGGAGGGGGATCCGTGGATGACGGCACTGCTATGGAGGGGGATCCGTGGATGACGGCACTGCTATGGAGGGGGATCCGTGGATGACGGCACTGCTATGGAGGGGGATCCGTGGATGACGGCACTGCTATGGAGGGGGATCCGTGGATGACGGCACTGCTATGGAGGGGGATCCGTGGATGACGGCACTGCTATGGAGGGGGATCCGTGGATGACGGCACTGCTATGGAGGGGGATCCGTGGATGACGGCACTGCTATGGAGGGGGATCCGTGGATGACGGCACTGCTATGGAGGGGGATCCGTGGATGACGGCACTGCTATGGAGGGGGATCCGTGGATGACGGCACTGTTATGGAGGGGGATCCGTGGATGACGGCACTGTTATGGAGGGGGATCCGTGGATGACGGCACTGTTATGGAGGGGGATCCATGGATGACACTGTTTTGCCTCATGCACACGACCGTTTTTTTTTTGTGGTCCGCAAAAACGGGATCCGTGTCCGTTTTTCCTTCCGTGGGTCTTCCTTGATTTTTGGAGGATCCACGGACATGAAGGAAAAAGTCATTTTGGTGTCCGCCTGGCCGTGCGGAGGCAAACGGATCCGTCCTGACTTACAATGCAAGTCAATGAGGACGGATCCGTTTGACGTTGACACAATATGGTGCAATTGCAAAACGGATCCTTCCCCCCATTGACTTTCAATGTAAAGTCAGGAGTGCCCTATATTAAACCATCGATCGGAGTTTTTCTCCAATCCGATGGATATTTTAACTTGAAGCGTCCCCATCACCATGGGGAACGCCTCTATGTTAGAATATACCATGGGATTTGAGTTACATTCGTGAAAACTCATATCCGACAGTATATTCTAACACAGAGGCGTTCCCATGGTGATGGGGACGCTTCAAGTTAGAATATACTACGAACTGTGTACATGACTGCCCCCTGCTGCCTGGCAGCACCCGAACTCTTACAGGGGGCCTGTGATCAGCACAATTAACCCCTCAGGTGCCACACCCCTCAGTGGAGAGTTCCGATTTTGAGGTCCCAGTTTAAATCGCTGGGGGGCTCCGCTTGGTAACCATGGCAACCAGAACGCTACTGCAGTCCTGGTTTGCCATTGGTTACTTAGCAATATAGAAGCATCATACTTACCTGCTGCGCTGTCTGTGACCGGCCGGAGCTCCTCCTACTGGTAAGTGACAGGTCTGTGCGGCGCATTGCTTAATGATCTGTCACTTACCAGTAGGAGGAGCTCCCGGCCGGTCACAGACAGCGCAGCAGGTAAGTATGATGCTTCTAATAATGTTAAAGTAACCATGGCAACCAGGACTGCAGTAGCGTCCTGTTGCCATGGTTACCGATCAGAGCCCCAGCGATTAAACTGAGACTCCGATCGGAACTCTCCAGTGCCACCAATGATCGGGGGGGGGGCCCACACACTGGGCCACCAATGATATTAATACAATAGAGGGGGGGCCGGGCTCACACTGGCCACCAATGATAAAACAATGGAGGGAGGGGTGGGGGGGCCGCACACTGGCCACCAATGATATTAATACTATAGAGGGAGGGGGGCCAGGGGAGGGGGGCCGCACTGGCCACATATGAAATTAGAAACTGGGGAGGGAGGGGGTCTGCCCCCTGCTACCTGACAGCCCCTGATCTCTTACAGGGGGCTATGATACGCACAATTAACCCCTTCAGGTGCGGCACCTAAAAGGGTTAATTGTGCGGATCACAGCCCCCTGTAAAAGATCGGGTGCTGCCAGGCAGCAGGGGGGCAGTCATGTACACAGTTTCGTAGTATATTCTAACTTGAAGCGTCCCCATCACTATGGGAACCCTCTGTGTTAGAATATACTGTCGCATTTGAGTTTCATGAAGTGAAAACTCAGCTCTGAAAAAGCTCTTATGCAGACGGATCTTCGGATCCGTCTGTATGAAAGTAGCCTATGGACACGATGCCAATCTTGTGTGCATCCGTGTTTTTCACGGACCCATTAGACTTGAATGGGTCCGTGAACCGTTGTCCTCAAAACAAATAGGACAGTCATAATTTTTTTGACGGACAGGATACAAGGATCACGGAGGCGGATGACAAACGGTGGCATTTTCCGAGTTTTCAAGGGGTCCGCAGAAAATCACGAAAACGTAACAACGGGCCACAGGTCACACAACGTCGTGTGCATGAGGCCTTATGAGGGGGATCTGTGGATACACTGTTATGGAGGGGGATCTTTAGGATGACACATAGCATAAGAGCCTATATACGTATGTGCCATTCACAGATGCCCTCCCCATAACAGTGCCATCCACAGATTTTCCCCCCCCCCCCAAGTAAGTGTCATCCACAGATCCCCTCCATAAGTGTCATCCACAGATCTCCCCCATATAGTGTCATCCACAGAACTCTGTTATGGAGGGGGATCTGTGGATGACACATATAGCATAAGATGCAATATACGGTATGTATCATCCACAGATCCCCATAACAGTGCCATCCACAGATCCCCCATAACCCCCAGTAAGAGATCAGGGGCTGCCAGGCAGCAGGTGACAGACCCCCCCTCCCTCCCCAGTTTGAATATCATTGGGTGGCCAGTGTGCGGCCTCCCCTCCCCCCCCCACCCCCCACAGATCCCCCTGCATAACGTGTGTCATCCACAGATCCCCCTGCATAACGGTGTGTCATCCACAGATCCCCTGCATAACGGTGTGTCATCCACAGATCCCCTTCCATAACGTGTGTCAATCCACAGATCCCCCTCCATAACGGTGTTGTCATCCACAGATCCCCCCTCCATAACGGTGTGTCATCCACAGATCCCCCTCCATAACGGTGTGTCATCCACAGATCCCCCTCCATAACGTGTGTCATCCACAGATCCCCCTCCATAACGTGTGTCATCCACAGATCCCCCTCCATAACGGTGTGTCATCCACAGATCCCCCTCCATAACTTGTGTCATCCACAGATCCCCCTCCATAACAGTGTCACCCACAGATCCCCCTCCATAACAGTGTCACCCACAGATCCCCCTCCATAACAGTGTGTCATCCACAGATCCCCTCCATAACAGTGTCATCCACAGATCCCCCTCCATAACAGGCCTTGAGCTGCTTAAGGGGCCCCAAAATTTCTGATGGCAGGCCCTGGTGACATAAAACTACCAGCAGCATACCCGGACCCTCACACAGGTAAGGACAAAATACAACAGAAGCCTCTAGTTACTGGTCATATACACATAACTAATAACCCGATAGCGTTACGGTCACGCACAGTGCTGACTGCTGAGGATGTAGCTCCGTGCTCCTTGTTTCCCCGCGCTTTTACCTCACAGATTTATACAGTAGCAGCAGTACTGTGTCACGTGACTCAGAGCGGCCGGAGACTACTTTCCCGTCATGCTTCACGGCCCGCGCGCCGGAAGTTCCGGTTTGTCGCTGGTTGACGTGTCCTTGTTGAGTGTGTGTGATCGCGGAGAGCCCGTCGGGTCAGTGTGAGCTGGAAGCCGGTGTAGCGTCACATTACCCTACCTCGTGAAATTTCCATACCTCCTGACTTCCTGTCGCATCGGAGATGACGTATGGGGGGGCGTGCCTTAGGGTTCACCCTCTGCGCATGCGTAAAGGGACAGTATAGGGAAAATTCTCACTGCCGATGTAGCGTTGCGCATGCGCAGAGGGTGAAACCTAAGGCACGCCCTCACACGTCATCCCCGATGCGACAGGAGTCAGGAGGTATGGAAATTTCACGAGGTAGGGTAATGTGACGCTACAGGGCTTGTTCAGTTTCTTTCTAAAAGGTAGACAGCCCCCTTTTAGGACGCATGCGCTTTCACACGTTGATGACGCCATTATTAGTAAGCGCCCCATTATAAGCGGGGGCACCCAGATGCGTTCTGAGCATGCCCAGGGCTTATACGTGAGAATCTCTGCCGCAAAACCCGCAGCGTGTGAACAGACGGTGTACACAGGGTGTGTGGGGGCGGGGCCTCCCAGAGGGCGGAGCACACGGATAACCGTCACATCCTCCTCACCTCAGACAGCCAAACCCCGAGCCCAACTATCCCGCGCAGGCGCCCATTGACGTCACTTCCGGAGGCTGGCCTGCTGTCCATGGTGACCGCTTCTAGCCCCGGAAGAAGCCGTTCCCTTGACAACCGGTCAACATCAAGCGAAGTAGACGGGAGCCGGCGAGCACAAACATGGTGAGAGGAGAGAGAGAGCGCTTACATAAAATATACTGAGTGAGAGAGATAAGAGAGAGAGGAGATGGCTAGATAGATATGAGAGAGAGATAGGAGATAGATAGATAAATAGATAGAAGACAGACAGATAGATATGTGATAGATGATTGATAGACAGACAGATATACAGTTATTAGCAGCCATGATGGGGACACACAGGTGACAGTCTGTGCCCCTCTCGGCCTCTCTCCCCCCACTTCTCACACATGTTGTCTTCTGCAGCCGGACAGTGTGGTGGGGTCGATCAGCTCTGGCTCTAACGGCTCCCAGCGATCCAAGGCCTGGAAATACCGCACCAGGGCCCGGAGCTCAGAGGTGGACGAGAGTCTGTTTGGAGTGAAGGTCGGTACTGGAGCGTTGGCAGATGGACCCCCTGTTGTCAGTCTGGGGGTCCGGAGGTGCTGTAGTCTCGGTCATTTCCACCATTATTCTATGTTTGTCTCCACCACAGCTGGGCTCTCTGGGGTAGTCACCCGATGTCTGAAGCGCTAGTTGCTAGGTAACCGACCAAGCATATGGGAGATCTCCTGTCATATTATATATAGCTTTATAAATGAATCCAAGTCTGGGGGTAACTGCCTCTGGATTTGGTGGAGTCATGGAGATGCCCTTTAAGTGTAGCCTTGGGACGCTATATATTGATCACATTCTTATAAAATCTCAAGGAAATCCGTGTAATGTTCATGATTTCTTTCCTAAAAAGCAACAGCCGAAAAATGATGCTCCGATTGTACAGAAAGCCGAAAGTGGGCGGCGTAACGCTGTGTCCTGCGCCTACGCGGGGTCGCAAGCCCGAGACCATCCGGATCATCACCAGCGACCTGATCCGAGACCTTATGTAAGTGCAGGTCCAGCCGGTAAATGTAGTGTGTGGGCAGACGACTGGCGATGCCGGACTGAAGAGGCTGATGCAGGTGCTCATCCATAGTCTTACTTATTGGCAGCGTGCCCTCCGAGGACCCCTCTGGCCTGTCCCTAATCATGTCCTACCAGGATTTCACTCGCATCAAGAAGAGAGCGCGGGTCCTGACCAAGGAGGAACGGGAGAAGGCGCTGCAGGCTGTGAAAGACGAGAAAGAGGCGGCCATTGTAAGACCCATATTCTGGAGACATGTATGACTATGGGGGGGCAGCGCTCACACTGACGGGGGTCGCCCATTGTCTGTCCCGCAGGAAGCGGCTAATGAGCGTAAGAACTTCATGAAACAGAAGGAGATGCTTCGTCAGAAAAACGAGAAGCTGAGCGACCTGGAGGAGGAGGCCCAGCGGAGGGCGCAGTACCTCCTCCAGAGGGCCAACACCATGCGCATGGAGCAGGAGGATGAAATCAAGAAACTGAACGAGGTGGGTTCAGACACTGGATGTCTGTGGGGAAGGGGGGGTTGTGGCTTAACCACCCCCAAAAAAAGAGGACTTTATACTGCCAATGACCACCAGGCCGCGTGAGAATCGATCCCAGCATACCCTACCTGGGGGTGTTATCACTGGAGGTTTCAGGACCTCATGTGATGTCCTGCCATTCACCATTACCCGGTTTTTACATTTTCCTGTCTCCCGCTTTTGCCACCAACAGATGATATTGAGCACCAAATGCCACGCCATCCGTGACGCCCAAATCCTAGAGAAAGATGTGATCTCCAAGGAGCTGTTGACTGAGGAGAAGAGGTTGGACCAGATGATGGAGGTGGAACGGCAGCAAGCCATCAAGATGCAGGAGGAGATGGAGGAGCAGCGGAAACTGGAAAAAATTAGGTATCCTCCACGCACATCCAGAGCTTCATTCAAAATGCTGCTGGTTTCTAGTTGAGACACTAAGACCACTCATCTCATCATAAGCCTATCCTGGTTCAGAGTGATCTCTGTGGTGCATTGTGGGAGAGGTGTCTAGTATTGAAAGCAGTGGACATCTCCCATAACGCACACGTCAGTATGCAGCTATGGTAAGACATGATGTCCCTCAGAAAAGTGAAGCTCCTCGCCCTAGTGGACTAGTCCTGAAAGTCTCTCAGCGACTTCACTTTCGCTAAACTGTGACTTTCTGTCTTCAGAGGAAAACTCCACATCATAAAACAGATGGAGGAAAACGAGCAGTCGAGGATCCTGGACGAGGAGCAGAAGGATCAAGAGGCTCAGCAGATACTTCAGTTTCTGGAGGAGCTTCAGATGGAAGATTACAAGGTGAGACAGGGACAGGTGGGGGCTGTGGTGTGGAATCATGGCTGGGCCATGCGGCACACGCCAGGGCTGGGCTTTACATGGGGAGGAAGCAGGGAAAGCTGGATGACAACTGCAATGGGAGATGCAATGGTGTCCATTGTTGGTTGTCAATCTATTTAACCTCCGAAAGTAAAAGTTTGGTAAGGATTGGAGGAGAAATCGACAGTCAGTCCATAGGCGGGTCACAGCCTGTTTCTCATCTCCGTTTTGGCGTTTTTTTTTTTTCTTTTGGTTACCACCAGGACATGGAAAAGAAAAAGCAAGAACAGCTGGAAATCCAGGAAGAGATCAAACGCATCAACGCTGAGAACGAGCGGAAGAAGATAGAGCGGAAGGAGCAGGAGCGGCTGGCAGACCTGCGCGTGCTGGAATACACCAAGCAGAAGCTGGTAATGGGGATGACGGGGGTACTTCTTCTCAGTGAGATCAGCCCAGCCGTGGAAAGGTCATCAGCGTGTCTTCATTACTTACACAGGCTCGGGAGGCCGAGTACGAGGCCGAGCAGGAAAAAATTAAGAAGGAGAAAGAAAAGGAAGTCGCTCGCCTCAGAGCGCTGCAGGAAAGAGCCCGGGATCACCGCGCAGAGCAGGTACCCGCCATAATTAATAAGACACATTTATAGCAGATCTGGTCGTGAGATGCTGCCATCTCTTCACCAACCTGTCCTTGGTGGATCACGTGGCACCTATGGGACCCATAAACCCGAGCTAACCGCTACGAGTCCGGACTAGGGTTGTCACGATACCAACATTTAGATTCTATTTCGATACCGTAAACAGTATTGCGATACTCTGTACCATTCGATACCATGCAAAAAAACACAACGCTAAAAAGCCGCGTGCATTCCGCATTTTATGGAATGTCCGGCCCATAATAGAACAGTCCTATCCTATTTTTTGGTGGACAACGTGACTAAAAATGGGGAATTGTGCGGTTTTGATTTGTAATATGTTTATTGTTTTACTGTTTATAAATTTTATATTTAAAATTGGGAAAGGCGGTGATTTAAACATAATATTTTGGTGTCTCTTTTTTATTTTTTTTTACTTTTTATTTAACAACTATTCGCCCCCTTAGGGCTAGAACCCTTGTCTTATTCCCCCTGATAGAGATCTATTACAGTGAGTAGGGTCTTACACTCTCCCTGCTGCCCTGGGCTTTGTGCACACAGCAGCAGGGAGCTGACCATGGAGGGCTTCAGTAGCGTCCTGGCTGCCATGGTAACCGATCAGAGCCCGGCGAATACACTGCTGGGGTCCTGATCGGAACTGCCACCAATGATTATAATACTGGGGGGGGGGGGGCGCACTGCGCCACCAATGAAGACAAGTAACCTTTAATACAAATACAGGCTGCGGGTGCCGGCGGCAGAATCGCATAGCCGACCTCTATGACAGGGGCTATCTGCCGCGGATCGCAGCGCCCGGTCATAGAGGCCAGGTGCCGGCTATGTGATTCTGCCGCCAGCACCCGCAGCCTATATTTGAATTAATGGGTTAGGGTACTTTCACACTTGCGTTGTTGGATTCCGGCAATCTGTATGCAAACGTATACCATTTGCAGACGGATCCGGATGCAGATCCATCTGACAAATGCATTGCAATACCGGATCCGTCTCTCCAGTTTTCATCCGGAAAAAACGGATCCAGTATTTATCTTTTTCACATTTTTAAAGGTCTGCGCATGTGCAGACCGCAAAACCGGATCCGTTTTTCCAGAACACTTAATGCATTTCAATGGAAAATAATGCTGATCGGGCATTCTGGCAAGTGTTCCGCACCATGCTGTGGTATTTTCTCCGTCCAAAAACCGTTCAGTGACTGAACTGAAGACACACTGAACAGATTGCTTTCCATTCAGAATGCATTAGGATAAAACTGATCATTTTTTTCCGGTATTGAGCCCCTAGGACAGAACTCAATACCGTAAAAGTTTGAAAGTCCCCTTAGTTATCTTTATTGGTGGCGCACTGGCCACAGCCCCTCCCCTCTCTCTCCTCATTGGTGGCAGTGGCAGCACAGTGGGGATGGAGGGACTCTCTCCTTCTCCCCTGTGCTGCTGAGGAGAACATGGCGCGCGCTGTTCTCAGCGCGCGCCATGTTCTCTGATACTAGGCTGCTCAGTAGTGCAGCCTAGTATCGGTAAATAGCAAATCCCAGTATCGAATTAATCCGGGTACAAAAGTATCGATAATTCGATACCCGGTGCAACCCTACTCCTGACCCATCCATAGACGTCCACAGTGCGCTCCGCCAAGCCAGACACGTTAGATTGTTAGTGGGTTGGCCAATAATAGACAAATAGCCAGCTATGGTTGACCACAGAGGTCTTGTCATTGACAGTGGCGGGAGTACCGGACCCTCAGCGCAGACAACGGCACTGGAGAACATGGGGGGCATATGTATTTTTTGTAGTTTAAGACATTAAAATAAGACAACTCCCAGCGATTTGAAGAGGCCCTGGCACTCCGGTTACACAGCTCCTTCTTACAGATAATGAAAGAAGCAATGTTCTGCGTAGTCTGATATGTCTTGTGTTCCAGGATGCTCTCCGGGCCAAGAGAAACCAAGAAGCCATGGAGAGAGCGTGGCGTCAGAAAGAGAAGGAAGAAGCGTTGAAGCAAGCAGAGATGAATACCACCTTGAAGAAGACTCGCCTGGAGCAGGTGGCTCAGAAGGAGCACTTTTTGGCCGTGCAGGCCCAGCGGGACCGGGCGGAATTTGACAGGGTCTTACGGTATGGAGAACGATTGATACTGGTTAATGATATTTCAGCGCAGCTCCTCGATTGAATTCTCCTGAACCTCCCACCCCAGGGTCCAACGGGAGCTGATGAAGAGAGAGCACAACGAGCAGGAGGAAAAGGCCAGTCAGCTGGTGAAGCACGCAGGAGAGCTGAGGCGCCAGGTGCGGGAGAATGAGCAGAAGCAAGTCCTAGAGCGTATTGATCACTTCGAGGAGGGGAAGAGGTTGGACGAAGAGGCGCGGCAGCGTAGGGCACGTCTGGATGAACTGAAGCAGAAGAAGTTAGAAGAGCTGCGGTGAGTGTGAGAGACAACGCCATAGCACAACTGCTGATGACCATGCGGTAGTCATCAAAGACATTCTGACAGTTCTAACCCTCATAGGAGTTGGGACTCATCTTTGCTTTATCATGGCCAGTTTACATTTCTGGAGTCTGGGGAAGTAGAGGACATACCATGTGGATGCTGTGGTGGCAGCCATATTGTCAGTCACCCTGCTTTCCCAGACACAGATGTAGCTCAGAACTTCAGACTGCTCGTTTATCTTCTCCTTGTTCTCTTTCAGAATGGCCGGCCTCCCTGACAAGTACTGCTCAATGGTGGCACGGAAAGCTGATGCCCATCTCACCGCTGTCCACTAAGGAGCGGAGAGCCCCAGACTGTTCAGGATTGTGTCACGTGTTAATGGCGTGTTAGCTGTAGCTGACAAACAATATACAGATTTGTCTGACGTCTCTTGTCTGTGGTTTGTCTATAGACTGTCACGCCTTATTTTACCTGCAGGGGGCACTACATACATTGCAGCTCACGAGAGTTCTCTGGAAATGTTGCTGATGTCTCAACTCTCGCTCTCTCACCGAATTGTGATGTGTAGATGTAAATAAGATATAGAAGGGTCCTGCCGAAATCAGCGACAGGATGTGTGTCGAGTGCACTGATATTAGCCCTATACCCACCGGGCTAGAATATGCCACCAATGTCATATAGGTGCACGTCACTTCAGTGCCATGTCTTGCTCATGTGGAACTTGTACGTAAAAAGCCATATTTAGGATGGTTCCTTAATAAATTAAAGGAATAATAATAATCCGCAGGGCTTTACAATCAGAGGGTTCATGTACAAAACAAAAGACATCACAAAGTTACTGGCTAATATACAACGGAAACACTAGGAGCAAGGGCCCTGCTCGCAAGAGCTTACAATCTATGAGAAAGTGGGGGTGACACATAAGGTATTTGACTGTTCAAAATAATAGCAGTGTGTTTAAAAAAGTGAATAAAGCTCAACATCCTTCTAATAGCTTCTATTTCCATCCACACAAATGCATTGGGAACACTACACATTCTATTCCAAATCTAAACATGAAGAAAAATATCAAATTTGTGTTGTTCCTCTAAAAAAAAAAGAAAAGTGAATATTAGACTGTTCAAAAAAATAGCAGTGTTTGTCTTCTTCTTTACAAACTCAAACATTCACTATATAAACTGAGAAATGAAGATTTTCTTTCCTCTGAATCCCGTCACTAATACTCAGTTGTATACCCGCTGTCTCTGAGACCTGCTGGACGTCTGTGTTGCTCGGAGTCACCACCTTCTGCCCCTGTGACCAGGTATTCCAGCCCCGGATGATTGGACCACATTCCACAGTTCTTCTCTCTTTCTTGGTTTTGCCTCCGAAACTGCATTTTTGATGTCACCCACAAGTTTTCTATTGGATTAAGATCCGGGGATTGGGCCGGCCGCTCCATGACGTCAGTCTTGTTGGTCTGGAACCAAGCCGTTGCCCGTTTACTGGTGTGTTTGGGGTCGTTGTCTTGTTGGAACACCCACTCCAAGGGCATTTCCTCTTCGGCATAAGGAGCATGACCTCGTCCAGTCTTCTGATGGATTCAGACTGATCCGTGATCCCTGGTCTGCGATAAATAGGCCCAACACCGTAGTCTAAGACACATCCCCGTATCATGATGCTTGCCCACCATGCTTTACTGTCTTCACTGTCTACTGGGGCTTGAATTCAGTGTTTGGGGGTCGTCTGACAAACTGTCTCCGGCCACTAGACCCAAAAAGAACAATCTTACTTTCATCAGTCCACAGAATGTCTCTTCAGGCGGTCAATGTGCTCTTTGGCAGATTGTAAGCTCTTCAGCACATGTCTTTTTTTCAACAACTTTGCGGGGGCTTCTTGCAGATCGCTCGGCTTCACATCGGCGTCTTCTCATTGTGACAGGACTCACAGGGAACTTTACACCTTCTTTCATCTTCCTGGAGCTGATTGTTGGCTGAGTCCTCGCCATTTTAGCTATTCTATCCATTCGAATGGTAGATTTTTGCTTTCTTCCACGTCTTTCAGGTTTTGGTTGCCATTTTAAAGCATTAGCTATCTTGTTGATGTGCAGTGGTCTCTTTCAGCAGGATAATGCCTCACCCACACTGAAACAACTGTTCAGGAACGAGAACCAAAGAGATCAAGGTGATGGCTTGTCTCCAAATTCCCAGATCTCAATCCAATCGTCATCTGTGAGATGTTCTGGAGAAACGACTCCATTGCTTGGAGGCACACCGCGCAAAAAAGGGTTGTACAGATGGTAGTTTTTTTCTTTAAAAATAATCAAAATAGTATAAAAACTAGAGGATGTGATACTCCCTAATACTACCATTATGATGTTTCCTGGGTCTTCAGTCCCTACTTCTTGGTTCCTCTCAAAACACAGGAAAAAGGACCACTCCGCCAATCACTGGCCATATGATCCGCCTCGGACGACAACTGGCTGAGCTATCGTTTCTTATTTCTCGTGAGGAACCAGAAAGCATAGGGACAGGATTATGGAGGAGGGTCTGGGGTTTTGATTTTGGTCTTCTACTAAAGTTCTCCTGAAAACAACATAAACAGAGATTTGCTGCCCGGAGTCTCCACGATTATGTCCTGAACCAGACTTCCTCTTCCATATTTTGTAATTGTAACATGTGAGATAGTGTGCTATTATACAGGGTGAGGTCAGGCAGTGATAGACGGGAGGAAATGGGAGATTACATTGATAAACATTGAGTTTCCAGTAGATCTAGTCCTATCATGTCTGATACTATCTGCTGAGCCAGCAAGAGCAGCGCGAGAGCCGACAGCCCGGCATCAGGCTGCAAAGAAACCTCCACACGACCAACTATGCTGTAGATGCTATAATTTAATTACTGCTGCCTCCATGATGGATCATCTATAAATTATTTAGTCATAGAAGCAGTATCCTAATAGTCCTACACCATCGTTTCAGATAAACACTGTATTGCACTAAGTTGGCATACCTCTCAACTTTTTGGACGGTCAAAGAGGAACACTTATGTTTTATTATGTGAAAGGTCCACTTTTCCTGCATATTTATATACTTCAATAGTTTTTTTTTTACACAATAGAGCAAAAATTATCTGAATATAAAGATTTCTAAAATCAAAATTACATCAAATAAGGAAATAATATGCAAGGTGGGATTTAATATATAGATAGCAACCAGGGAAACACATTCTGGGTCAATATTGTAAATGTAATAATGCAAAACTATACCTCAGATCAAAAAGAGGGACATTTACTGTCCTTAAATCCCCTTACTGTGTCAATTATATCCCAGTGTGGTGTTTAATACTGCTTCCTATGTACAGGAATATAACTACTTTAATACTGCTCCTATGTATAAGAATATAACTACTATAATACTGCTTCCTATGTACAAGAATATAACTACTATAATACTGCTCCTATGTATAAGAATATAACTACTATAATACTGCTTCCTATGTACAAGAATATAACTGCTATAATACTGCTCCTATGTACAAGAATATAACTACTATAATACTGCTCCTATGTATAAGGATATAACTACTATAATACTGCTTCCTATGTACAAGAATATAACTGCTATAATACTGCTCCTATGTACAAGAATATAACTGCTATAATACTGCTCCTATGTACAAGAATATAACTACTATAATACTGCTCCTATGTATAAGGATATAAACTACTATAATACTGCTTCCTATGTACAAGAATATAACTGCTATAATACTGCTCCTATGTACAAGAATATAACTACTATAATACTGCTCCTATGTACAAGAATATAACTACTATAATACTGCTCCTATGTACAAGAATATAACTACTATAATACTGCTCCTATATACAAGAATATAACTACTATAATACTGCCTCCTATGTACAAGAATATAACTACTATAATACTGCCTCCTATGTACAAGAATATAACTACTATAATACTGCTCCTATGTACAAGTATATAACTACTATAATACTGCTCCTATGTACAAGAATATAACTACTATAATACTGCTCCTATGTACAAGAATATAACTACTATAATACTGCTTCCTATGTACAAGAATATAACTACTATAATACTGCTCCTATGTACAAGAATATAACTACTATATTACTGCCTCCTATGTACAAGAATATAACTACTATAATACTGCTCCTATGTACAAGAATATAACTACTATAATACTGCTCCTATGTACAAGAATATAACTACTATAATACTGCTCCTATGTACAAGAATATAACTACTATAATACTGCTCCTATGTACAAGTATATAACTACTATAATACTGCTCCTATGTACAAGAATATAACTACTATAATACTGCTCCTATGTACAAGAATATAACTACTATAATACTGCTCCTATGTACAAGAATATAACTACTATAATACTGCTCCTATATACAAGAATATAACTACTATAATACTGCCTCCTATGTACAAGAATATAACTACTATAATACTGCTCCTATGTACAAGAATATAACTACTATAATACTGCTCCTATGTACAAGAGTATAACTCCTATAATACTGCCTCCTATGTACAAGAATATAACTACTATAATACTGCCTCCTATGTACAAGAATATAACTACTATAATACTGCCTCCTATGTACAAGAATATAACTACTATAATACTGCTCCTATGTACAAGTATATAACTACTATAATACTGCTCCTATGTACAAGAATATAACTACTATAATACTGCTCCTATGTACAAGAATATAACTACTATAATACTGCCTCCTATGTACAAGAATATAACTACTATAATACTGCCTCCTATGTACAAGAATATAACTACTATAATACTGCTCCTATGTACAAGTATATAACTACTATAATACTGCTCCTATGTACAAGAATATAACTACTATAATACTGCTCCTATGTACAAGAATATAACTACTATAATACTGCTCCTATGTACAAGAATATAACTACTTTAATACTGCTCCTATGTATAAGAATATAACTACTATAATACTGCTTCCTATGTACAGGAATATAACTACTTTAATACTGCTCCTATGTATAAGAATATAACTACTATAATACTGCTTCCTATGTACAGGAATATAACTACTTTAATACTGCTCCTATGTACAGGAATATAACTACTTTAATACTGCTCCTATGTATAAGAATATAACTACTATAATACTGCTTCCTATGTACAGGAATATAACTACTTTAATACTGCTCCTATGTATAAGAATATAACTACTATAATACTGCTCCTATGTACAAGAATATAACTACTATAATACTGCTCCTATGTACAAGAATATAACTACTATAATACTGCTCCTATGTACAAGAATATAACTACTATAATACTGCCTCCTATGTACAAGAATATAACTGCTATAATACTGCTCCTATGTACAAGAATATAACTACTATAATACTGCTCCTATATACAAGAATATAACTACTAGAATACTGCTCCTATGTACAAGAATATAAATACGATAATACTGCTCCTATGTACAAGAATATAACTACTATAATACTGCTCCTATGTACAAGAATATAACTACCATAATACTGCTCCTATTTACAAGAATATAACTACTATAATACTTCCTCCTATGTACAAGAATATACCTACTATAATACTGCTCCCTATGTACAAGAATATAACTGCTATAATACTGCTCCTATGTACAAGAATATAACTACTATAATACTGCTCCTATGTACAGGAATATAACTACTATAATACTGCCTCCTATGTACAAGAATATAACTACTATAATACTGCTCCTATGTACAACAATATAACTACTATAATACTGCTCCTATGTACAAGAATATAACTACTATAATACTGCTCCTATGTACAAGAATATAACTACTATATTACTGCTCCTATGTACAAGAATATAACTACTATAATACTGCTCCTATGTACAAGAATATAACTACTATAATACTGCTCCTATGTACAAGAATATAACTACTATAATACTGCTCCTATGTACAGGAATATAACTACTATAATACTGCCTCCTATGTACAAGAATATAACTACTATAATACTGCCTCCTATGTACAAGAATATAACTACTATAATACTGCTCCTATGTGCAAGAATATAACTGCTATAATACTGCTCCTATGTACAAGAATATAACTACTATAATACTGCCTCCTCTGTACAAGACTATAACTACTATAATACTGCTCCTATGTACAAGAATATAACTACTATAATACTGCTCCTATGTACAAGAATATAACTACTATAATACTGCTCCTATGTACAAGAATATAACTACTATAATACTGCTCCTATGTACAAGAATATAACTACTATAATACTGCCTCCTATGTACCAGAATATAACTACTATAATACTGCCTCCTATGTACAAGAATATAACTACTATAATACTGCCTCCTATGTACAGGAATATAACTACTATAATACTGCCTCCTATGTACAAGAATATAACTACTATAATACTGCTCCTTTGTACAAGAATATAACTACTATAATACTGCTCCTATGTACCGGAATATAACTACTATAATACTGCTCCTATGTACAAGAATATAACTGCTATAATGCAGCCCCTATGTACAAGAATATAACTGCTATAATACTGCTCCTATGTACAAGAATATAACTGCTATAATACTGCTCCTATGTACAAGAATATAACTACTATAATACTGCTCCTATGTACAAGAATATAACTACTATAATACTGCCTCCTATGTACAAGAATATAACTACTATAATACTGCCTCCTATGTACAAGAATATAGCTACTATAATACTGCCTCCTATGTACAAGAATATAACTACTATAATACTGCTCCTATGTACAAAAATATAACTACTATAATACTGCTCCTATGTACAAGAATATAACTACTATAATACTGCTCCTATGTACAAGAATATAACTACTATAATACTGCTCCTCTGTACAAGAATATAACTACTATAATACTGCTCCTATGTACAAGAATATAACTACTATAATACTGCCTCCTATGTACAAGAATACACTGCGTGCAGAATTATTAGGCAAATGAGTATTTTGACCACATCATCCTCTTTATGCATGTTGTCTTACTCCAAGCTGTATAGGCTCGAAAGCCTACTACCAATTAAGCATATTAGGTGATGTGCATCTCTGTAATGAGAAGGGGTGTGGTCTAATGACATCAACACCCTATATCAGGTGTGCATAATTATTAGGCAACTTCCTTTCCTTTGGCAAAATGGGTCAAAAGAAGGACTTGACAGGCTCAGAAAAGTCAAAAATAGTGAGATATCTTGCAGAGGGATGCAGCACTCTTAAAATTGCAAAGCTTCTGAAGCGTGATCATCGAACAATCAAGCGTTTCATTCAAAATAGTCAACAGGGTCGCAAGAAGCGTGTGGAAAAACCAAGGCGCAAAATAACTGCCCATGAACTGAGAAAAGTCAAGCGTGCAGCTGCCAAGATGCCACTTGCCACCAGTTTGGCCATATTTTAGAGCTGCAACATCACTGGAGTGCCCAAAAGCACAAGGTGTGCAATACTCAGAGACATGGCCAAGGTAAGAAAGGCTGAAAGACGACCACCACTGAACAAGACACACAAGCTGAAACGTCAAGACTGGGCCAAGAAATATCTCAAGACTGATTTTTCTAAGGTTTTATGGACTGATGAAATGAGAGTGAGTCTTGATGGGCCAGATGGATGGGCCCGTGGCTGGATTGGTAAAGGGCAGAGAGCTCCAGTCCGACTCAGACGCCAGCAAGGTGGAGGTGGAGTACTGGTTTGGGCTGGTATCATCAAAGATGAGCTTGTGGGGCCTTTTCGGGTTGAGGATGGAGTCAAGCTCAACTCCCAGTCCCACTGCCAGTTTCTGGAAGACACCTTCTTCAAGCAGTGGTACAGGAAGAAGTCTGCATCCTTCAAGAAAAACATGATTTTCATGCAGGACAATGCTCCATCACACGCGTCCAAGTACTCCACAGCGTGGCTGGCAAGAAAGGGTATAAAAGAAGAAAATCTAATGACATGGCCTCCTTGTTCACCTGATCTGAACCCCATTGAGAACCTGTGGTCCATCATCAAATGTGAGATTTACAAGGAGGGAAAACAGTACACCTCTCTGAACAGTGTCTGGGAGGCTGTGGTTGCTGCTGCACGCAATGTTGATGGTGAACAGATCAAAACACTGACAGAATCCATGGATGGCAGGCTTTTGAGTGTCCTTGCAAAGAAAGGTGGCTATATTGGTCACTGATTTGTTTTTGTTTTGTTTTTGAATGTCAGAAATGTATATTTGTGAATGTTGAGATGTTATATTGGTTTCACTGGTAAAAATAAATAATTGAAATGGGTATATATTTGTTTTTTTGTTAAGTTGCCTAAAAATTATGCACAGTAATAGTCACCTGCACACACAGATATCCCCCTAAAATAGCTAAAACTAAAAACAAACTAAAAACTACTTCCAAAAATATTCAGCTTTGATATTAATGAGTTTTTTGGGTTCATTGAGAACATGGTTGTTGTTCAATAATAAAATTAATCCTCAAAAATACAACTTGCCTAATAATTCTGCACTCCCTGTATAACTACTATAATACTGCCCAGATGTATAAGAATATAACTACTATAATACTGCCTCCTATGTACAAGAATATAACTACTATAATACTGCTCCTATGTACAAGAATATAACTACTATAATACTGCTCCTATGTACATGAATATAACTACTATAATACTGCTCCTATGTACAAGAATATAACTACTATAATACTGCCTCCTATGTACAAGAATATAACTACTATAATACTGCTCCTATGTACAAGAATATAACTACTATAATACTGCCTCCTATGTACAAGAATATAACTACTATAATACTGCTCCTATACTACAATAATACTGCCTCCTATGTACAAGAATATAACTACTATAATACTGCTCCTATGTACAAGAATATAACTACTATAATACTGCTCCTATGTACAAGAGTATAACTACTATAATACTACTCCTATGTACAAGAATATAACTACTATAATACTGCCTCCTATGTACAAGAATACACTGTAACTAGAGTATTATAGTAGTTACACTTGCTGTGAAAGAAACTAAGCAGCCCCTCACAGCCCTGACACTTGGCTCCTATTCCTATCAGAATTCACTAGGATAAATGTGGCTTAACCTTAGCATTAGTAATATTATTACTCCACAGGTCTGACATCAGCCATGTCTCAGTTCATCACATCATTTTGTGCTGACAACTCTCGGGTGGAGTGAGATTATTTTTGCTTTTCGAGAAGAGTCTTCTTACACTTTGCCTTGAGCACAAATGTGTTGCACAACCAGTCACAAAAATCTATGTAGACGAGGTTGCCCATCATCCCAGCCACACCTATTACCTAAAATATTCCATGTATAGCATGGGTTGAGCACCATGAAAGTGTGCAGCTTTCAGTATCACAGATATTTCCTGAAGTGCCACAGAAGTAAAGGGGACTGCAATGGGGTCTGCGTAAACCCCAAAGTATAATACAGTAGTACCAGACCTTGCCTATTGCATGTGATTGGTCTCTGAATACTAACAAACATGTTTCCATTCACTATCAGCAAGCAGAGAACTTGAAAATGGAAAGAAAACAGGAAAGGAAACAAAGTATATTATAAACTGGCAAACTCTTTGTTATATCATGAATGTGCTTCATATGTCCTAGGTGATGTAGCACTGGGAGAGTCACTTATAGAGAAGGATTTGGGTGTCCTTGTAGATGGTAGATTAAATAACCGTATACAATGTCAATCAGCTGCTTCTAAGGCCACCAGGATATTGTCATGCATTAGACGAGGCATGGACTCGCGGGGCAGGGATGTAATATTACCGCTTTACAAGGCGTTGGTGCGGCCTCATCTGGAATATGCAGTTCAGTTTTGGACACCAGTCCATAGAAAGGAGGCCCTGGAGCTGGCAAAAGTACAGAGGAGAGGGACTAAACTGATAAGAGACATGGAGGGTCTTAGTTATGAAGAAAGATTAAAATAATATAATTTATTTAGTCTTGAGAAGAGACGTCTAAGGGAGGACAAGATTAACCTATACAAATATACACTCACCTAAAGAATTATTAGGAACACCTGTTCTATTTCTCATTAATGCGATTATCTAGTCAACCAATCACATGGCAGTTGCTTCAATGCATTTAGGGGGGTGCTCCTGGTCAAGACAATCTCCTGAACTCCAAACTGAATGTCAGAATGGGAAAGAAAGGTGATTTAAGCAATTTTGAGCGTGGCATGGTTGTTGGTGCCAGACGGGCCGGTCTGAGTATTTCACAATCTGCTCAGTTACTGGGATTTTCACGCACAACCATTTCTAGGGTTTACAAAGAATGGTGTGAAAAGGGAAAAACATCCAGTATGCGGCCGTCCTGTGGGAAAAAATGCCTTGTGGATGCTAGGGGTCAGAGGAGAATGGGCCGACTGAATCAAGCTGATAGAAGAGCAACGTTGGCTGAAATAACCACTCGTTACAACCGAGGTCTGCAGCAAAGCATTTGTGAAGCCACAACACGCACAACCTTGAGGCGGATGGGCTACAACAGCAGAAGACCCCACCGGGTACCACTCATCTCCACTACAAATAGGAAAAAGAGGCTACAATTTGCACAAGCTCACCAAAATTGGACTGTTGAAGACTGGAAAAATGTTGCCTGGTCTGATGAGTCTCGATTTCTGTTGAGACATTCAAATGGTAGAGGTCGAATTTGGCGCAAACAGAATGAGAACATGTATCCATCATGCCTTGTTACCACTGTGCAGGCTGGTGGTGGTGGTGTAATGGTGTGGGGGATGTTTTCTGGGCGCACTTTAGGCCCCTTAGTGCCAATTGGGCATCGTTTAAATGCCACGGGCTACCTGAGCATTGTTTCTGACCATGTCCATCCCTTCATGACCACCATGTACCCATCCTCTGATGGCTACTTCCAGCAGGATAATGCATCATGTCACAAAGCTCGAATAATTTCAAATTGGTTTCTTGAACATGACAATGAGTTCACTGTACTAAAATGGCCCCACAGTCACCAGATCTCAACCCAATAGAGCATCTTTGGGATGTGGTGGAACGGGAGCTTCGTGCCCTGGATGTGCATCCCTCAAATCTCCATCAACTGCAAGATGCTATCCTATCAATATGGGCCAACATTTCTAAAGAATGCCATCAGCACCTTGTGGAATCAATGCCACGTAGAATTAAGGCAGTTCTGAAGGCAAAAGGGGGTCCAACACCGTATTAGTATGGTGTTCCTAATAATTCTTTAGGTGAGTGTATAAATAGGCCATACAAAAAATACGGCGAAAAACTGTTCCGTGTAAAATGTCCTCAAAAGACAAGGGGGCACTGCCTCCGACTGGAGAAGAAAAAGCTCAGTCTCCAGAAGCGTCAAAGCTTCTTTACTGTAAGAACTGTGAATCTGTGGAATAGACACCTCAGGACGTGGTGACAGCAGGAACAGTTTAGATAAATTCTTAAAAGTAAATGACATTAATGCTAATGAAAATCTATAGAAATCTGACTCTCACTTCCTTCTGGGATTCGCGTCCCCCCCGATCCCTTGGTTGAACTTGATGAACTTCTTTTAACCGTATTAACTATGTAACCGAAAAGTAAGAAAATGGGATGACATAAGACAAGACTCCTCCTGCCGCTGATCCTCCATCTGTAAGCAATCACATTACACAGTGTCACAGGGCCTTAATACTTGATCCTTACCAGACCGCTATTGTAAAGACTACGAGAGCACTTTAAAGGGACTGTAGCACTTGCTATAAAAAGGACTAGAATTATTCTTTAATCCATGCTGACAGCAATCAGTGGTATAACATTAGTGAAACATGTTTTCTATAAATCATATTTCAATTTAAAGGTACATTATTGAATTGTCACATGTAGTTCCACTGTTGACCACCGTCCATGACGCATGCTTCCCTTGAAGACAATGCAATAGCGCCCCCCTAAATGGGTAACCTTTGGATCACCTGCTAGATTATTGGATAGTGGGAGTAATAGTAACCTCATATTAGGGGATTGGTATTTAGGCAGTTGTATGCCTCTTGGCAAAATACCTAAAAAACAATGGTACAGTAAGCCATCCTCCCTGGGTGTCACCTTGTGGAGGACACTTACCTCTCGTCCCATCTGGTACAGGTGTGTCTTTTTCTCTCAGCGCCCAGGACTCGTAGCACAGGTTTTGCAGCTTTTGCTCTGTGTACAGGTCTCTGTGCACACGCTGTTCTTCACAGCTGCTTGAGAGGAACGAACCCTTCTGGGATCAGAATGGGCGACCAGTGGGTGACCTGGTGGGTTATTCTGGGATTCATGCCAGGTAAGTGCCTATGAGTGCGTTACGTTATGTTTCCTACATATGTGTTATAGATTGTATGTTTGTATGTATCATATCAACCTTCGGCTGGTGCTACAACAGCCTGAGAACTTCCACTCCTTTATCTTATGTGAGAGGGAAAGGCAACGTAATATTTTATAACAAACCAGTTTAAGGGGAACTCTGTGTGCACACCCCTGATCAGGTATCAGGGGCCTCTCCAAATCTACTCAAGGTCTGTTGACTTTAATGGGTGGTGGAGGTAAGTCAATGCCACAATATTTGGACCTGGTATAGGTTACCGCTATGTGCTGGCTCTTCACTCAGCATTATGTAATTTTTGGCATTTTTTGAAATCTGTGATGTCATCGTAGTGGGTGGAGCTTATATATTTTTATTTTGGCTCATCAGGGTCGGATAGGCCCATCAGAGTGGCAGAAGATCCTGACACAATAGTTGGTCTTAAATGTCCAGAAGGCAACCTTAGTTGGAGGTGACTTTGGAGCTGATCACTTACCACTAGGGTCTATTACTTACAGGTGTGTATAGATGGAGGGATGTCCTCCTAGCCATCTTATCTGGTGGCCACAAGCAGTGGCGTACATAGAGAAGTACGGGCCCCATAGCAAGGATAAAACCAGGCCCCCCACACAAGACAGAAGGGTTTCTGCCTAAACCCTTTTCAATGATCTTTGGGCCATTTTTCCACTGCCTCATTTGCTAAAAGTTGTTTCTTTAGAAGGTAGAGTTCTGACCAAGTTTTCACCCCCATTAGAAGAGGAGAAGATCCCAACTAAGACTGACCCCACTCTTGCCCTGGTCCCCATAGCAGTCGCATGGTCTGCCGCTATGGTATTTACACCCCTGGCCACAAGGAACCTCAGTCTGGTACTCTGGTTCGAAGTGTCTCAGCAAATCTTCTCCATGTTTTGGAATTCTCTTCCCGTTTTGTGTACACAGCATCTATGCAGCCCCATGTGTTTCCTGCAGTTCTACATTACTCCCTCCATCTGTCTCCTCTACTACTACCCTTACGTTATCAAGAAGGAGCCATGGAGTGGAGTAACACATGACCACAAAGGATTTGTTTATAGGCTGTAACCATGGAAACACATAATTCGATATAGGAGCTGTGTACACCATACTGGAAGATACTGGACTACTGGACTATTTTTTATAGAGACATCTGAGAAATATCACCCACCATCCTTCATACAGGTTTATGAATTTCTTCTAACATGAATATCTTTCCTGGGGCAAAAGGAATGTGATAGGACTGGTTATAAGGGTGTATTCAGAGGAGAATGGTGGTCTTGGGGACATTTCCTAACCTGTCTTGGGTCTCTTCCATCCAAGCTTGAAGGCCAGGTGTTTTTAAAGGTTCATGATAGGTGACAGATGGGTTAGGGAAGATCATATACATCAGAGATCTCCACTTAAAGGAACGCTCCAGTCTCTACAGGTCTCAACTACCTGTAGCTGTAGGCACAGGAGGGAGGAGTCTGACACACATTTTCTAGTGTTGGGAAAAAGGTGTCAGAGAGCCAAGAGCTGCCACAGTGTAGAGACCAGCCTATTACCAACGTGAAGACAACCCATGAGCCATGAAGGATGCACATACTATCAGTCTCAGCTTTCATGTTAACTGTACTGTAGAGGAGTCTTCTTATATAACATATGGCCCCCATTATCACACACCAGACCCTCCCCTTTATACAGACCCCAGACCAAAGCCCTCAACTATATAGGCCCCAGACCAGACCACTCATCCATAAAGACCCAAAGGCTAAAGCCCCCAATATATACAGACTCGAGGTGAAACACCAATCTATACAGACCCATGGCCCCCAACTATACAGATCTCAGACCAAAACCCCTAACTATATAGACCCCCATTAATACAGACCCAGAGCAAACCCCCATCTATATAGGCCCCAGACCAGACCTCTCATCCATAAAGACCCAAAGGCTAAAGCTCCCTATATATACAGACCAGAGGTGAAACTCCAGTTTATACAGACCCAAAGCTAAAACCCTATCAATACAGACCAAAACCCCCAACTATACAGACCCCAGACCAAAGCCCCCAACTATACAGACCCCCATTAATACAGACCCAGAGCAAACCCCCATCTATATAGGCCCCAGACCAGACCTCTCATCCATAAAGACCCAAAGCTAAACCCCTATCAATACAGACCAAAACCCCCAACTATACAGACCCCAGACCAAAGCCCCCAACTATACAGACCCCCATTAATACAGACCCAGAGCAAACCCCCATCAATGTAGGCCCCAGACCAGACTTCTCATCTATAAAGATCCAAAGACCCCAATAAATACAGACCTGAGGTGAAACTCTAGTCTATACAGACCCAAAGCCAAACCCCTATCAATACAGACCAAAACCCCCAACTATACAGACCCCAGACCAAAGCCCCCAACTATACAGACCCCAGAACAAAGCCCCCAACTTTACACATCCCAGACCAAAGCCCCCAACTATACAGACCCCAGGCCAAATCGCCCAACTATACACACCACAGACTAAAGCCCCAAACTATACATACCCCCATTAATACAGACCCAAGAGCAAACCCCCATCTATATAGGCCCCAGACCAGACCTCTCATCCATAAAGACCCCAATATATACAGACCTGAGGTGAAACTCTAGTCTATACAGACCCAAAGCCAAACCCCTATCAATACAGACCAAAGCCCCCAATTATACAGACCCCAGACCAAAGCCCCCAACTATGCAGACCCCAGACCAGACTTCTCATCTATAAAGATCCAAAGACCCCAATAAATACAGACCTGAGGTGAAACTCTAGTCTATACAGACCCAAAGCCAAACCCCTATCAATACAGACCAAAACCACCCCAACTATACAGACCCCAGACCAAAGCCCCCAACTATACAGACCCCAGAACAAAGCCCCCAACTTTACACATCCCAGACCAAAGCCCCCAACTATACAGACCCCAGGCCAAATCGCCCAACTATACACACCACAGACTAAAGCCCCAAACTATACATACCCCCATTAATACAGACCCAAGAGCAAACCCCCATCTATATAGGCCCCAGACCAGACCTCTCATCCATAAAGACCCCAATATATACAGACCTGAGGTGAAACTCTAGTCTATACAGACCCAAAGCCAAACCCCTATCAATACAGACCAAAGCCCCCAATTATACAGACCCCAGACCAAAGCCCCCAACTATGCAGACCCCAGACCAAAGCCCCCAACTATACATACCCCCATTAATACAGACCCCAGAGCAAACCCCTCATTCATACTCACCCCAGGTGAAACTTCCATAAATACAGACCCAAGACCAAAGCACCTATCTATACAGACCGCAGGCCAAATCTCCCAATTATATAGACCCCAGATAAGACCCCCATGTATACAGACCCCAGAATAAATTCCCCAAACATATAGACCCCAGTTCTGCACCTACAGACCCCAGACCTCATCCCATCTAAACAAATCTTAACCCCCAATATATAAAAACCCCAAACCTCCATCTATACAGACCCCATGCAAAGCCTCCCATCGATACAGACTCCAGATCAAACCTCTCAATACATACAGACCCAGGCCAGGTCACTTTCTATACACCCCAGACTCAACCACAAGTCGTATTTAGACCCCACACACAGAAAAGACACCCACAATATTTATGTTACACGCCCTCGGTCCTGCCCACCAGAGAGGCTGGCGCTTTTTCCTATAGTGTGCAAGCACGGGCCACCGCTGATGGATTGCAGGGTGGTCATAACCATGGAAATGAGCCGTGTATAATGTGATGGAAAAATGAATCCAGCCAGTGAAGGAAGCAATATGGACAATCAAAATACATTAGTAAGTGCCTTGTATTAACTTTCTCTACATGATAAGTCCGCAGACTACACAAGGTTGGTTTGTGGTCCGTAGCCAAGTTTTTTTTGTATAGCTGTTTAAATATACATTTTTGATTCATTAGAGCAATTTTTAGATTTCAAACAGTCCAGGCAACCTTTACCCAGAGTGAGTATTGATGGCAAGCCATTCCCATACCCAAAGGGCAGAGCCCTGGTGAGTGGTGGCAATGATCTCTGAGGCTATATCCTCCAGACTGCTGGAATTCATGAGTGGAGTGCGAATACACTTTAATTACATATAATATAAAAAAAAGGAAGTATGACGGAAAGCCTAGAGATTTCCGGAGAAGTTGTGTACGAGGTCCGTAGAATTCTTACATTTCTAAGACCTGTTCAACCAGTTCCGAGTTTCTGCTTATTTGCTAAGAGAAGCAAAGGTGAAAGTCTCTGCTGCTCCTCTCATCCGAAGTAAAAACTATAGTCCGAGTGTAGTGCTGCTGTTATATACACTGCACAGTACTACTTCTCTGTCCTGTATACCGGGTGTAATCCTCAGTATATATATACACTGCACAGTACTACTTCTCTGTCCTGGTATACCGGGTGTAATCCTCAGTATATATATATATACACTGCACAGTACTACTTCTCTGTCCTGTATACCGGGTGTAATCCTCAGTATATATATACACTGCACAGTACTACTTCTCTGTCCTGTATACCGGGTGTAATCCTCAGTATATATATACACTGCACAGTACTACTTCTCTGTCCTGTATACCGGGTGTAATCCTCAGTATATATACACACTGCACAGTACTACTTCTCTGTCCTGTATACCGGGTGTAATCCGCAGTATATATATATATATATACACTGCACAGTACTGCTTCTCTATCCTGTATACCGGGTGTAATCCTCAGTATATATATATACACTGCACAGTACTACTACTCTATCCTGTATACCGGGTGTAATCCTCAGTATATATATAATACACTGCACAGTACTACTTCTCTGTCCTGTATACCGGGTGTAATCCTCAGTATCTGCTCTTATTCTGTATATATACACTGCACAGTACCACTTCTGCTGTCCCTGTATACTATGTGTAATCCTCGGTATCTGCCCTCATTCTGTATATATGGACACTGCACAGTACCACTTCTCCTGTCCTGTATACTGGGTGTAATCCTCAGTATCTGCTCTTATTCTGTATATATATACACTGCACAGTACCACTTCTCCTGTCCTGTATACTGGGTGTAATCCTCAGTATCTGCTCTTATTCTGTATATATATATTACACTGCACAGTACCACTTCTCCTGTCCTGTATACTGGGTGTAATCCTCAGTATCTGCTCTTATTCTGTATATATATACACTGCACAGTACCACTTCTCCTGTCCTGTATACTGGGTGTAATCCTCAGTATCTGCTCTATTCTGTATATATGGACACTGCACAGTACCACTTCTCCTGTCCTGTATACTGGGTGTAATCCTCAGTATCTGCTCTTATTCTGTATATATATACACTGCACAGTACCACTTCTCCTGTCCTGTATACTGGGTGTAATCCTAGACACTAGACACCGTGCACACCAGATGTGGTGCCTAACCACTGCACTAACTACGAATAAAGTGCGACGGTCCCTCCCACCAAGGTCTTTGAGAGCCCCATAGGCCCACTCCGCATAGGACAGGGCGGCCAGCCTAGGCCAACCGATGGAAGCCCCCACCCTTTTGTATACCTCTATATTAAAGAGACAATGAAGTAAGAAGTGGTCCATGGTTTCCAGCAGGTTACCACACTCCTCCCGGGGACAACCCCTTTCCTCTGAGTTTCTACACTTCACATTGTCCCTTACATATAGCTTACCGTGGAAGCAGTGCCAAGTCACATTCCAAACTTTCTTAGGGATCCTTTCTGAATTCAACAAAGACAGCCCACCCTCCAGATCCTGAGTTGGGCAGTCCCTCAAGGCCAGTGGGGCCTGAAAAAGGTAAGATAGAACCTTCCTGTCAAGAAAAAACCTCGACATGGTCTCCACCTCACCCCTCTCCAGACGTCACCGTCTCAGGATTCTCAGAACCGGGCAACATAAGCTGGAAGATATCCATGTGACACACGTAGGTCTTTCACTCGCCCTCCTGTCTCCCATTCCTGGAAGAAAGGCTGAAACCATTCCCTACAGGAAATTACCCACAAAGGAGCCCTCTCTTTCCAGAGGTTTGCAATATTCATTTTCAAAAAGGTATTTGTTAAGAATACCACCGGGTTGACCATATCCAACCCGCCTAGTCTCCTTGTGCGGTAAGTAACCTCTCTCCTGATTAGGTTCAGCCTGTTTCCCCACAACATCTGGAAAAAGAGGCTGTAGACCGTACCCCAGAGAGACCCTGGCAAAACACAAACACTTCTTAGATACAAAAGCACGGGAATCAGGTAGGCTTTGCACAGGTGAACCCTTTCCCTGAGGGATAAAGACCATCCCTTCCAACGTCCACCTTTTGGGCGACATCTTTTAGTCTACTCTCCCAATTTTGCTGATGATAATCTCCATCCTGGCCAAAATTGATGCCTAAGATCTTTACAGACTTCTGGGGTTCTGGAAGAGTACCCTGGAGATCGAAGACAGGATCCCCTTCCCCCAGCCAGAGAGTCTCACATTTGTCCCGGTTGATCTGAGACCCAGAAACCTCTGAATAGCGGTCCACCTCCGACATCACCCCAGCTCACCTCCTCTTCCGAAGAGGCAAGTAGGTCGACCCGACCAACCGTTAATCAGCGGAAACTCTCCGCCCCTTTGTACAAAGTTTTAACCAGTCTACAAACCTCCCGGGTAGACCATACCACAAAAGAACGGACCACAGGTACTCATGGTTCACCCGGTCAAAAGCCTTCGCCTGGTCCAAAGATAACAGAAACCCTTTCCAAAGGCCCGCCCTGCCCCGATCCACGGCTTCTCGGACACTGAGAACGGCGCTAAAAGTGCTCCGACCGGGAACAGAGCAGTGCTGAGCCTCAGAAAGAAGTCTCGGTGCAAACTTCACCAATCTGCAGAAAAGTATTTTTGCCAGAATCTTCCTGTCCACATTGAGAAAGCGATATGGGTCTCCAGTTCTCAATGCGGGATGGATCTTTACCCTTTGACAGAATAATCAGGGCTGACTTACCCATTGACTTTTGGCAGAGTGCCCGAGGAAAGACACTCGTTAAACACCTCTTTCAAGAGAGGAAACTAATTGTTCCTTGAAAGCCTTGTACCACTCGGATGTTAAGCCATCCGGACCTGTCGATTTCTTGGGCCTAAGCCATGAATTGCCAGTCCCACTTCCCTTGCCTGTTAGGTTCTGCCAAAACATCAAGAGAGGGATATTGTGCTGCACTGTGGTATCTGGTTCTGCTGGGGCGGTATATTGTGCTGCACTGTGGTATCTGGTTCTGCTGGGGCGGTATATTGTGCTGCACTGTGGTATCTGGTTCTGCTGGGGCGGTATATTGTGCTGCACTATGGTATTTGGTTCTGCTGGGGCAGTATATTGTGCTGCACTGTGGTATCTGGTTCTGCTGGGGCTGTATATTGTGCTGCACTGTGGTATCTGGTTCTGCTGGGGCGGTATATTGTGCTGCACTATGGTATTTGGTTCTGCTGGGGCAGTATATTGTGCTGCACTGTGGTATCTGGTTCTGCTGGGGCGGTATATTGTGCTGCACTGTGGTATTTGGTTCTGCTGGGGGCGGTATATTGTGCTGCACTGTGGTATCAGGTTCTGCTGGGGCAGTATATTGTGCTGCACTGTGGTATCTGGTTCTGCTGGGGCAGTATATTGTGCTGCACTGTGGTATCAGGTTCTGCTGGGGCAGTATATTGTGCTTCACTGTGGTATCTGGTTCTGCTGGGGCGGTATATTGTGCTGCACTGTGGTATCAGGTTCTGCTGGGGCAGTATATTGTGCTTCACTGTGGTATCAGGTTCTGCTGGGGCGGTATATTGTGCTGCACTATGGTATTTGGTTCTGCTGGGGCAGTATATTGTGCTGCACTGTGGTATCTGGTTCTGCTGGGGCAGTATATTGTGCTTCACTGTGGTATCTGGTTCTGCTGGGGCGGTATATTGTGCTGCACTGTGGTATCTGGTTCTGCTGGGGGCAGTATATTTGTGCTGCACTGTGGTATCTGTTCTGCTGGGCGGTATATTGTGCTGCACTGTGGTATCAGGTTCTGCTGGGGGCAGTATATTGTGCTGCACTGTGGTATCTGTTCTGCTGGGGGCAGTATATTGTGCTGCACTGTGGTATCAGGTTCTGCTGGGCAGTATATTGTGCTTCACTGTGGTATCTGGTTCTGCTGGGGCGGTATATTGTGCTGCACTGTGGTATCTGGTTCTGCTGGGGCGGTATATTGTGCTGCACTGTGGTATCAGGTTCTGCTGGGGGCAGTATATTGTGCTTCACTGTGTATCAGGTTCTGCTGGGGCGGTATATTGTACTGAACTGTGGTATCTGGTTCTGCTGGGGCGGTATATTGTGCTGCACTGTGTATCTGGTTCTGCTGGGGCAGTATATTGTGCTGCACTGTGGTATCTGGTTCTGCTGGGGCGGTATATTGTACTGCACTGTGGTATCTGGTTCTGCTGGGGCAGTATATTGTGCTTCACTGTGGTATCTGGTTCTGCTGGGGCAGTATATTGTGCTTCACTGTGGTATCTGGTTCTGCTGGGGCTGTATATTGTGCTGCACTATGGTATTTGGTTCTGCTGGGGCGGTATATTGTGCTGCACTGTGTATCTGGTTCTGCTGGGGCAGTATATTGTGCTTCACTGTGGTATCAGGTTCTGCTGGGGCGGTATATTGTACTGCACTGTGGTATCTGGTTCTGCTGGGGCGGTATATTGTGCTGCACTGTGGTATCTGGTTCTGCTGGGGCGGTATATTGTGCTGCACTGTGGTATCTGGTTCTGCTGGGGCGGTATATTGTACTGCACTGTGGTATCTGGTTCTGCTGGGGCGGTATATTGTGCTTCACTGTGGTATCTGGTTCTGCTGGGGCAGTATATTGTGCTTCACTGTGGTATCTGGTTCTGCTGGGGCAGTATATTGTGCTGCACTGTGGTATCTGGTTCTGCTGGGGCAGTATATTGTGCTTCACTGTGGTATCTGTTCTGCTGGGGCGGTATATTGTGCTTCACTGTGGTATCAGGTTCTGCTGGGGCAGTATATTGTGCTTCACTGTGGTATCTGGTTCTGCTGGGGCGGTATATTGTGCTGCACTGTGGTATCAGGTTCTGCTGGGGCGGTATATTGTGCTGCACTGTGGTATCTGGATCTGCTGGGGCGGTATATTGTGCTGCACTATGGTATCTGGTTCTGCTGGGACAGTATATTGTGCTGCACTGTGGTATCTGGATCTGCTGGGGCGGTATATTGTGCTGCACTATGGTATCTGGTTCTGCTGGGACAGTATATTGTGCTGCACTGTGGTATCTGGATCTGCTGGGGCGGTATATTGTGCTGCACTATGGTATCTGGTTCTGCTGGGGGCGGTATATTGTGCTGCACTGTGGTATTGCTGGCCCCGCCTACTTCTGTTGTCCCTTACTCATTATGTAGCTCCACCCTCTATAAATTTGGCTTTGCCATTATGGGGCCACATTTAGTTTTTTTTTTCAGGGCCCCTTGATGTTCCCTCTTCTATATAAAAACAGATTTAAAGGCATAGCGACCCCATTTCCTGCCTGCTCGTTGTGATACCTCTGGGTCGTTGTCTGATGAGAGTTTTCCCTGAATATTAAAGCGGGTTTTGCCACTACAGCAAATAGCCTTTATTATGCGGAGAAAGTTTCCATGGTTACGACCATCCTGTAATCCAGCAGCGGTGGTCGTGCTTGCACACCATAGAAAAAAAACATCAGCCTACGTGAGCTCCTACAGTCCTGGCCACCAGAGATCCTATAGTGTGCAAGCACGACCACCACTGCTGGATTACAGGATGGTCGTAAGCACGGAAACGAGCAGTGTATAATGTGATGGAAAAATGACTCCAGCCAGCAAAGGAGGCAATATGGAGAATCACAATACATTAGTAAGTGGCTTGTAATAACTTTCTCTAGATGATAAATGCCAGTTGCTGAAGTGAGACGACCCCTTTAAGACGGAGAGCTATGTACATATGTATACACGCAATCCAGCAGTGGTGGTCGTGCTTGCACACTATAAGAAAAAATGCCAGGCTCTCTGGTGGCCGGGTCCGGGGGAGCTCACTTAAGCTGGTACTTTTTTCTATAGTGTACAAGCACGGCCACCGCTGATGGACTGCAGGGTGGTCGTAAACATGGAAACTTTCTCTGCATAATACATTTTTAAGTAACTTCTAATAATTGATCTTGTGCTGTTCTTCAGTGGCATCTGATTATACTCCGATCACATCCCAAGCTGCATTTTTAATTCTGCTAGTTGCCTTTGGAAACAGATTGTAGTTTGTTAGATACCAGACATGTAACCCTGGCTGTGTATCTGTTACTTGAGTTTTGGATGCAGCTTTGGACGTGACTGGAGAATAAATTTTTTTTACCAGGTGGATGCCCTCTTTAAGTTGGCACACAAGTCCACCCTTCTTTATGGGGCAGCACGTGGTACAGAGGCGGTGTGTTTACACAGCAGGCGCTGAGCTGTCACCTGCTGCGCACGTGTGTATGCATGAGAGGCACACGATCCTGAGGGCAATCAAAGCGACTACCAAGCCTGGTACTGCCGGGGGTGGCACAACAGGACCTCGACATGTACCACTGCATAGCCAGGCCTGTAGCAGTCTAGGAGAGCTGGGTGACAGCCCTGTGAGTTGTCACCCATCTTTTCCAGGCATTGACAGTTCTGCCTCATCGAGAGATCTGCCATTCAGGAGCCTGGAGCGGCAGCGTACCGGGTGGGAGCTGTGGTGACGGCAGGTGGTCATGATGTCATGGTTCGGCGTGTGACATCACAATTATCTGAGGAGACCAGAACCTTTATATTTTCCCAGCCTGACAGAAACTGTCCCTCGGTGGTGGGTGTGGGCCCCATGGTGTCCTCCTCCCTGCAGGGCGTGTGTGTGATACCGATCAACGACATTCCTGCGCTCACGTTCGTCACACGTGAGGACACCGCTTCTACGAGATCTGACTACACACACTGAAGATGATGATTTCCACTTGTCGGTGTCCCAAGACCTTCCTGCTCTGTGATGTCATCACTGGTCATACCTGTGAACCTGTCACATAAATAATAACATGAACTCACCGCTCCCAAAACTGAACACCTGGGCGCACCGATCCTTTAAAGGATCACTGAGTTTTCAAAAAGATTTTCATATATCATGGGAACATACTAAACGTGTGAATCGGTGGCGGTCTTGAGAGCGGAGACCCCACTAATCTCTAGAACGAGGAGAGAGAAGCTCTTGTAGAGAGCGCTCTCTACTCACTACCGAGGACAGATTCCAGGCCCATAGACTTTCTGTGCAGCTTGTCTCCTGTAGTGAAGATAGAGCGCACGATATAAGAGGACTTCTCTGCACTCGGACCTCCACCTATCAAAACTTTTGTCCCTATGTAATAGCAAAAGTTATTTGATAACTTAGTGACACTTTAAGGACTCCCAAAATATAGATGTCATGGGGTCACTGCGGCTGGTACTGTTAAGAGGGTACTGTGGATGACACTGTTATGGGAATCACTGCAGCTGGTACTGTCAAGGGGGCACTGTGGATGTCACCGTTATGGGAGCATTGTGGATGTCACCGTTATGGGGGCAGTGTGGATGTCACTGTTATAGAGGCACTGTGGATGTCACTGTTATAGAGGCACTGTGGATGTCACTGTTATAGAGGCACTGTGGATGTCACTGTTATAGAGGCACTGTGGATGTCACTGTTATGGGGGCACAGTGGATGTTACAGTTACTGGGAACACTGTGGGTGCCACTGTTATAGGGGCACTGTGGATGTCACTGTTATGGGGGCACTGTGGATGTTACAGTTACTGGGAACACTGTGGGTGTCACTGTTATAGGGGCACTGTGGATGTCACTGCTATGGGGGCACTGTGGGTGTCACTGTTATAGGGGCACTGTGGATGTTACTGTTATGGGGAACACTGTGGGTGCCACTGTTATGGGGGATCCTGTGGATGTCACTCTTATGGGGAGCACTGTGGATGTCACTGTTATGGGGGCACTGGGATGTCACTGTTATGTGGGCACTGTGGATATCACTTTTATGGTGGCACTGTGGATATCACTTTTATGGGGGCACTGTGGATGTCACTATTCTGGCGGCACTTTGGATGTCACTGTTATGGGGGAGCACTGTGGATGTCACTGTTATGGGGGAGCACTGTGGATGTCACTGTTATGGGGGCACTGTGGATGTCACTGTTATGGGGGCACTGTGGATGTCCCTGTTCTGGAGGCACTGTTGATGTCCCTGTTCTGGGGTCACTGTGGATATCACTGTTGTGGAAGGACTTTGGATGTCACTGTTATGGGGGCACTGTGAATGTCACTGTTATGGGGCACTGTGGATGTCACTGTTATGAGGGCACTGTGGATGTCACTGTTATGGGGGAGCACTGTGGATGTCACTGTTATGGGGGAGCACTGTGGATGTCACTGTTATGGGGGCACTGTGGATGTCACTGTTATAGGAGCACTGTGGATGTCACTGTTGTGGAAGGACTGTGGATGTCACTGTTATGGAGGCACTGTGGATGTCACTGTTATGAGGGCACTGTGGATGTTACTATTATGGGGGGGACTCGATGGCTCGCACTGTTCTGGAGGCACTGTGACTGATTCTGCTATAGAAGCATTACGCTAGCTGTTATCACTGATTTAGGGAAATAGTGGTATGTGAAAAAGTGTAAACAACTGACACGAAGTGACGAATATGCATAGGAAAAGAAATCCCCCCTAATATAAGCATTACTGCAAATATGACATGTCTGTAGAGTTCATGGGATGATCCGTGTATTATCCATGTACAGCGGTGGCCTCATGTTATATACACGGTATACCGCACAGCCGCTGTGTGACGCTTTTCTTCTTTGTGGTATGATAGTCCTGATGGATTCTTGACGCTGTTTCTGCTTCTTCCATTCTACAGCACTGCTGGGTGCCGTTACCATCAAAGAATCAAGTATTGATTCCATTCTACATCCTAAGGGAGATAGTGTGAGCCTGAGCTGTACGTATGTCCTGGACCCCTCCGACATTGGAGTCTTGGACATTGAATGGTCCAAGATGAACCCAGACACCACAGGATTGGATGACCTGGTGAGTATCTCTATTATCATCAACCAAACCAGAAGTTACAGTTACTTGAAGGTTCACAGTCTCAATTCTGATGCTACGTCTCCTTTTCCACACCAGATTATCACCTACATGGACAACATCGTGGTGCCAAAAGCTCCAGCAGAACTTGTGAGCCGCCTCTCTTTTAAAACTGTGGATCCCAGCCAGGGCGATGCCTCCATCACAATAACTTATCTGGATGTTAAAGATTCTGGCACCTACCAGTGCAAAGTGAAAAAGAACCCTGGGCTGGCTATGAGGAAAGTTGTGTTAGTCATTCAAGGTAAAACACAATAAAGTTTACACGATGTCTACAACAGTGGTGGATGGTCATAGTCAACGATCCTCAACTTTTAGTTTCATAGCTAGGTCTATGCAATATTTTCTAGTGTCCTAATAGAAACTCCACCTAACATTTGGAAACTGACCTTGGTGGACCTATGCTCCAATGGTCAAGAGAACATGTCATAATGCTTCCTAAAGGACAGAAGCACAGTTACCTGTGGTTCTGGAGTAAGGACCGCCGTGGTCTTCTGTTTAGGTACAACAGCCAGGTAAACTTCATTAGCAATGTTCAAACCAAAGCTGGCCATAAACTTTGGATGTTTATCGGCAAAGCCCGACCATTTTCAAGGATCGGCCAACTCTCTCTTGATGGTGGATGTTGGGGAGGTAAATATTAGGCTGTTGGAATTTAACATGCCTGGTACTTTTGTTCCCTGGGATATAACCAACCAAAACAGTGATCTATCACCAGCTTACTCCCCTCTCCAAGAGATGGTTGTCAGCCAAATGAGTGTTCCGTCGAAAGGTATCTCATGTCTATTGCCACTCTAAGGTGCATCTCCACCCAAATAATCGTTACTGTTCAATGGGGGCAATGATGTTGCCTCTAGCGCAAAAGCAAACAACATAGGTCAGGGCAGGCAGAGTTCATGAACTACGATTAGCCAAGCAGGCTAGGTCAAAGGCTAGTGGCAGAAGTTCAAAATCATGTGCAATTCAAGAAACTCCAAGCACTACAGAAACTACAGCCCACCAGGCTGTAGGAGAGTGACAACCGTTCTTGTGAAACCGGTTGTCACAACCCTCCTCTCTGTATATCATATAACCCATGTGGTGAAATGGTTTGTCTACAATCAATAAGACGTGGACTCTTCTACCCCTGGATCTAGCGGCCCCTTCGAATCCTCATTGTTTTATCGAAGGAGAAGAGACCAAAGGAAGTGACGCCATCCTGAAGTGCAAAACAAGCGAGGCAACCCCGCCTCTGACTTACAAATGGGAGAAGATAGCCGGACCCCCCAACCCAGCCACCCCGGTGATAAACATGGGTAAGTGATGATGGCATGTATATACAATGAATGATATTATAGGGTATAATGTCACAAGGGCTCGTCCAGTTTAATACTTCATTACTGTATCATGTACAATTTGGAAACATTCTAAATTCTAATCTTTTTCAAGATCTCTGCTTGCTGAATGTTCATTTTCATGAGCTGCTGTGATGCAGAGGAACAATAATTACAGCTACCCCAACTAGAAAACATAGGACTCGGTGTGCAAGGAGTTTAATTAACTCTCTAGCGCCCTCTAGTGTCAAAGCCAGCCCTGGACGTAGGCCTGGCCTTTAAATGTGCAGGTCCAATTTATTTAGACCTATAACAGGGGGATCACATATATAAATACCATTAATTAAGATGACGCTGGTGTTCCCATCATGAATTGCTCAAAATTTGTGACTTTTATTATCTAACACACTTTGAATTTTGTATATAGGGATATGACTTTTCTAATGTCAGATGAAATTGTGTCGCCATACAGCTCCCCCGAATGGAGATTTACTAATCAAAAACATCTCTGATGCCTACGCCGGAGCATACCAATGTACGGTGGGGAACAAAGTGGGAAGTGGAACGTGTGTGGCTCACTTATCTATAACTGCAGGTGAGAAAAACAAGATATACACAGCAGTTATGTTCTTGTACATAGGGGGCAGTATTATAGTAGTTATATTCTTGTACATAGGAGCAGTATTATTGTAGTTATATTCTTGTACATAGGAGCAGTATTATAGTAGTTATATTCTTGTACATAGGAGCAGTATTATAGTAGTTATATTCTTGTACATAGGAGCAGTATTATAGTAGTTATATTCTTGTACATAGGAGGCAGTATTATAGTAGTTATATTCTTGTACATAGGAGCAGTATTATAGTAGTTATATTCTTGTACATAGGAGCAGTATTACAGTAGTTATATTCTTGTACATAGGAGCAGTATTATAATAGTTATATTCTTGTACAGAGGGGGCAGTATTATAGTAGTTATATTCTTGTACATAGGAGCAGTATTATAGTAGTTATATTCTTGTACATAGGAGCAGTATTATAGTAGTTATATTACTGTACATAGGAGCAGGATTATAGTAGTTATATTCTTGTACATAGGAGCAGTATTATAGTAGTTATATTCTTGTACATAGGAGGCAGTATTATAGTAGTTATATTCTTGTACATAGGAGGCAGTATTATAGTAGTTATAATTCTTGTACATAGGAGCAGTATTATAGTAGTTATATTCTTGTACATAGGAGGCAGTATTATAGTAGTTATATTGTTGTACATAGGAGGCAGTATTATAGTAGTTATATTCTTGTACATAGGAGGCAGTATTATAGTAGTTATATTCTTGTACATAGGAGCAGTATTATAGTAGTTATATTCTTGTACATAGGAGCAGTATTATAGTAGTTATATTCTTGTACATAGGAGCAGTATTATAGTAGTTATATTCTTGTACATAGGAGGCAGTATTATAGTAGTTATATTCTTGTACATAGGAGGCAGTATTATAGTAGTTATATTCTTGTACATAGGAGCAGTATTATAGTAGTTATATTCTTGTACATAGGAGCAGTATTATAGTAGTTATATTCTTGTACATAGGAGCAGTATTATAGTAGTTATATTCTTGTACATAGGAGCAGTATTATAGTAGTTATATTCTTGTACATAGGAGCAGTATTATAGTAGTTATATTCTTGTACATAGGAGGCAGTATTATAGTAGTTATATTCTTGTACATAGGAGCAGTATTATAGTAGTTATATTCTTGTACATAGGAGCAGTATTATAGTAGTTATATTCTTGTACATAGGGGGCAGTATTATAGTAGTTATATTCTTGTACATAGGAGCAGTATTATAGTAGTTATACTCTTGTACATAGGAGCAGTATTATAGTAGTTATATTCTTGTACATAGGAGCAGTATTATAGTAGTGATATTCTTGTACATAGGAGCAGTATTATAGTAGTTATATTCTTGTACATAGGAGCAGTATTATAGTAGTTATATTCTTGTACATAGGGGGCAGTATTATAGTAGTTATATTCTTGTACATAGGAACAGTATTATAGTAATTATATTCCTGTATATAGGAGGTAGTATTATAGGGTTGGTATTTTTATGTACTTGTTAGAAGAGTCACTATTTCAGTTATGTTGTATTATCCTTGATTTCTTATAAGTGATTGTGGTCTCTTCTTCCTTGGATCAGGTAACCGTACTGGGATAATTGTTGGTGCAGTCATTGGTGCTTTACTTTTGCTGCTTCTTCTTCTCCTCCTCATATGGTGTCTGATCTGCCGCTGTAACAAAAAGCGCTATGAAAAAGAGATAGCCAACGATGTAAGGTAATAATCTTACAGTTAACCACTAAATGTACTGACTACTAGCTGAAGTGGTAATAACTTTTCACTGTCTTACTCCATGCGGTAAGTGGACTTTATTGGATATAGTACAACAGATAGGTAGATTTCCTAGATGACAGATTAATGAAAATAAATTAAGGAACCAGGTTGGACCTAATCCATGTCCTGACTGCCGTTAGCTACGCGATGCATGGATTCTCTCATTGTATTCTCTGGATTTACACATTTTCTCATGTCTAGTGAAGTAATATCATGAGAAATGCCACTTCTCTGATCGCTGTCTCTTCTTCTCATCCCTAGAGAGGACGTGGCAGCTCCTCCAAGTAACAACAATAGCCGCGCCAGCAGTTTACGGAGTGCCGTTGGCTACCGATCACACAATATACGCTGGTCCACTCGGCAATCCTACAATGCAGCACCAAAAGATGAATTCTCAGCTCCATCCTTGACCAACAGTGAAGTCTCCAAGAAAATGGCCGAGAGCCCTGTTCCCTCATCTGGACCTATATTTATTGTTCCTGAGCAAAGCGGAAAATATCATCCATATAATCTGCAGCGAGTAGGGGGAGTACCGGTGATGGTGCCGGCACAGTCTCGAGAAGGTTTCATCGTCTGAGTCGTCTGTTTTCTTGAGAACTTTGTCCTACACATGAATATCACATGGGACCCGAACATCTCAGAATGTATTCTATTGCAACTTCTCTATTTGTATATATGTATAAAGGTCCATTGCGGAGAAGACGCCCCTAATATTCTGGTTCAGGCCACAGCACATGTTCCTGGACTTTGCACAGCCTTCTACCCTTCCTTGCAGTAGCCTTTACCCTAGATCCACTTTTTCTGTGATTATTGTGATGCCTGAGGTAGAGTCCTATGTAAGTTCATACTCCATATAAGTAATAAGGAAATTCTCAGGCATGGCCCTCCACCTCCAAGCACATAAACAAGGCCTCAAGGGCTGGACCTCTTGGCCAGAGGCATAACTTGAAACTTCTGAGCCTCAACACTTTTGCCCCTTCAAGTACCAGGGTGCAGCTGCCTCCTCTCTATCCACTGATCTTTTCCAACAAGATAATGAACATTTCTATAAACTGTAAACTAAATCATGATTCATAACCTTGTGCCAATCACTATGACAATAAGATATTTTTTTTTACCTTGGGTGGAATTGGAGATCTCATGCATTTTGTGATTTTTGGTTGTTTTTGTTAATATAAAATGTTGTACAAAGCTCAGGAACTATTGAATTGTCATATTGAGAAAAGTGGTGGATTTTACCTTATTCTGTGTGATGTCTAGTCTATGGCCTAAAGAGATCCCCAGGTCATGGCACACTAAGTGATCACATATGACTTTGCTGTTCCACACAATTGTTGTACAGTTACAAATAACACGTTCAGTCACTTAGTAAATAAATCTCATTACTTATACTGACCAAGTTACATCCTGTATTATACTCCAGAGCTGCACTCACTATTCTGCTGTTGAAGTCACTGTGTACATACATTACATTACTTATCCTGTACTGATCCTGAGTTACATCCTGTATTATACCCCAGAGCTGCACTCGCTATTCTGCTGGTGCTGTCACTGTGTACATACATTACTTATCCTGTACTGATCTTGAGTTACATCCTGTATTATACTCCAGAGCTGCACTCACTATTCTGCTGGTGCAGTCACTGTGTACATACATTACTTATCCTGTACTGATCCTGAGTTACATCCTGTATTATACTCCAGAGCTGCACTCACTATTCTGCTGGTGCAGTCACTGTGTACATACATTACTTATCCTGTACTGATCCTGAGTTACATCCTGTATTATACTCCAGAGCTGCACTCACTATTCTGCTGGTGCAGTCACTGTGTACATACATTACTTATCCTGTACTGATCCTGAGTTATATCCGGTATTATACTCCAGAGCTGCACTCACTATTCTGCTGGTGCAGTCACTGTGTACATACATTACTTATGCTGTACTGATCCTGAGTTACATCCTGTATTATACTCCAGAGCTGCACTCACTATTCTGCTGGTGCAGTCACTGTGTACATACATTACTTATCCTGTACTGATCCTGATTTATATCCGGTATTATACTCCAGAGCTGCACTCACTATTCTGCTGGTGCAGTCCCTGTGTACATACATTACTTATCCTGTACTGATCCTGAGTTACATCCTATATTATACTCCAGAGCTGCACTCACTATTCTGCTGGGGCAGTCCCTGTGTACATACATTACTTATCCTGTACTGATCCTGAGTTACATCCTGTATTATACTCCAGAGCTGCACTCACTATTCTGCTGGTGCAGTCCCTGTGTACATACATTACTTATCCTGTACTGATCCTGAGTTACATCCTATATTATACTCCAGAGCTGCACTCACTATTCTGCATTCTACATTCTACACTATTCTACATTACTTATCCTGTACTGATCCTGACTTACTGTACATACCTCAGTGCAGCACAATATACTGCTACCCTCCCCTCAGTATTCAACTGTATCACCATCCTGAGGATGGCGGCACAGTTGAATTCAGGAGGACACCTGGGGGTTCTGTATATAAGTACCTGATGTTTCTAGCATTCTGAGAGCATCAAATTGTTATGTACCTGGCTGACAGCCATGAGAAGGGCTCGGGTGGTCTCCTCGGCATTGGCCTACCGGGAAATTTCCCTGGGAAGTCTAAGGCCAGTCCGCCCCTGGTTATAGGGGTCCCTGCAGTGACTTCAAGAAAGCAGGTCCCTGGGAAAAGAAGATACTGGCTGGTCTTCTTCCTTACCTGAAAGGAACCCACCAGGAAGGCCTATTATTTCAAATACCAACTCTGCTACTAGTAATTTAGCTGACTACCTATATTTATTTCTCCAAAATATGTTCTTAACTTACCCAGTTACCTCTTGGACTTGGGCCAATAATTCGAGAACTACGGGAAAAAGAGTTCCACAAATTCCTTAACAGCAAAAATGGGGGAATCAACGTGTCTCTCAACTGCAATCAGACTCAGATTGAATTCACTTCATTACCTCTACGCATTTCAAGAAAGTGGACAGTAATAGTTACTTTCATTTTACTTTTATTTTTTAGGGGTGCACCACTAATGAGGCGAGGTGAGGCGATCGCCTCAGGCAGCACCAGGTAGGGGAAAGAGGGGGGCAGAGGAAGGGTCATGGGCAATGAGTGCTTTCATTATGGAAACGCTCATCTCTACATATTCAACTAAATCTCTGTACTTAAGACAGCAATACAGTTGAATGCCGTGACAGGACACAGGAGCGATGTCTCCCTGGTCCACCGTTTCCTCTAATAGGTTTTAGTCCTACTTCCTGTAGCCTATCAGAGGCCGGTGTCATCATTATTGTGCTGCAATGTGCCCCTCATGTCCGATTGTGTCCCAGGTTTTTAGGAATGCCGAGTGGTGTTGTGTGGCCCCAATAGGTTTCGGTGTGTGTCACGGTGCTCCTACCTGGATACCATCGCTCCACAGGGTTAGGCTCCGAAGCAATAAAGGGGAGAGTGATAGTGGAGGTAGAGAATAAGCCGAGTCCAGACTTTATAAAGTTCAACAGCTTTACGTGACTAACTGGCATCAGTGCAATAAACAGTCTTTCTCTTTGTTTCAGCAGGTTTTGGCATAAACTGGCAGGCAAACTGGGACATTCTGCTTTATCCTTCTCTGCTGTGCTAAACTCGGCTTTTGTCTGGTTACTGGACTCTGTAACGATTCTGGTAACTTTGGAGTATGGTGCCTTTGGCTGTTGACCCCCGCGTAGTACTCTGTCTGTAAATCTGTAAGGACTCAGGGTGCTCTATGAGCTGCTTCCCTCTGGAGAGACTCCTAGTGCAGAAAGGGGACCTTCCCACACGTCTGCTTCTAACACTGGCTTAACAACTGACTAGACACTTCCTGCAGCTGCTTCCTGGGTAGGAAGCAGGATTAGCCCACTTCTGCCTATGGGGGGAGAATGGAATGATGAGTTCCATTCTATGTAAAGATCTCTCTGCCATATATCCGCTGCCACCTGCTGGTGAACCAGGCATATAACATGTAATACAACAAATAACAGTTACATAGCAGAACAATTAATGCACAGTGTAAGAGGACCTCAAATAAATACACCGATGACATTATGGTTAGCCCATTAGAGAAAGTAGCAGGGTGTAGGAATGGAGTATTACAACAACATCTCTGATGCAGCCCCGGAGAGTTTTTCATTTTTGCTTTTTTGTTTTTCACTCAATGCCTTTCTGGGGCGATAACTTTTTAAATTTTCCATTCGCGTAGCCGTATGAAGGCTTGTTTTTTTGCGGGACAAGTTGCGCTTTCTAATTTCCTCATTTAATATTGCATAAGATGTAACGGAGAGCTGGAAAGAAAAATTCCAAATGGGATGAAATTGGGAAAAATACTGAATTCCGCAACAGTCTAATGGGTTTTGTTTTTACGGCGTTCCTTGTACGGTTACTTTTATTCTCCAGGTCACTACGATTATGGCAATACCACATTTGTATAGTTTTTCTTGAATTTTACCACTGGAAAAACATTTTTTTTTTCTGTTCATCACCATATTCTCACCCCTATAACTTTTATGTAGTTATTTCTACAGAGCTGTGTGAGGGCTCCTTTTTTGCAGGGTGATCTGTAGTTTTCATTGATACCATTCACTTGTTATTTATTTTTTTGTGGTAGGTGAAGCGGTGAATCGGCCATTTTTACTTTTTTTCTGTTTCGCCATTTGCCGTATGGGAAAAATATATTTATATTTTAATAGTACGGGTGTTTCCACACGTGGTGATACCCATGATGTGTCATTTTTTTATTGTTTACATTTTTAACTTTTTTTTTTTTTTACATTATTTTATAATTCCCATAAGGAACTATAACAAGCAGTCATCAGATTGCTTCTCTCATACACTCCAATTTATTAGCATTAGAGTGTATGAGAAATACGCTGTATTCCCATGGAGCCCTACCACAGGCAGGATCTCCATAGGAATGAATGTGCGGCAGCTTTGGTTCATTCCAGAGGACTGAAGCTGCCGCACAATGCATCCGGCTCCCCCGATCTCTACCACCTGGAAGCGCGCACTTCCGGGTTTGTGCACATACAGTTTATACTTTGTCTCTGTGCTCCTATATACTTTGCGACCATGCTATGCCCCCTGTACTGTGCCATTGTGCTCTTTGACCCATGCTGTGTGCCCATTTACTGAGCCGCCATCATACTGTGCCTCTTATGCTCTGTGCCCCCATGTACTGTGCCCCTTATGCTCTGTGTCCCCATGTTCTGTGCCCTCCTGCTCGGTGGCCCTTATGCTCTTAGTCTCTGTGCCCCTATAGACTTTTTGACCATGCTATGCCCCCTGTACTGTGCCATCATGCTCTTTTCCCCCATGCCCTCATGCTCTGTGCTCTCATGCTCTGCACAGGTAAATGTACCCATGACTGGGTGCTCAGGAAAGGCGACTGTCTGGCGCCCACTTCAGGGCCGAAGGGTAATGCTCCCGGTGCAGCCACACAGGTTGTGCACCCCTAAGGCCGGCCTTGCTGCCCTATCCTTCAAACCACACATCCAAACCCTCACCTCCACCTGCTGCTTTCAACTCAAGAATATGTCTTATATTGTCTCCTTCCTCACCCCTGAGTCAACTCTCGCCTGGACTACTGCAACATTCGCCTCTGTGGCCTCCTATCTAGCACTGTCGCTCCCCCCCAGTCTATTCTCAACTCTGTGGTCCAGTTATTCAACTTCTACCCTTGTTTCTCCTCTGCCAATCACTGGCTCCTCAACCACTACATATAAGTCCATCCACAACAAGTCCCCTCCTTACATCTCTGTCCTGCTTCCCCGATCATTCCCACAAGTAATCTCCGATCCTCACAGAACCTACTTCTCTGTTCTCTCCTGAAATGTTCCCCACACAATCGTCTATAGGATTCCTCACGTACATCCCCTATACTCTGGAACTCAGAATCTCCTCCAACATCCAAACCTTCAAAGGCAACCTGAAAAACCCCCTCTTCAGGTAAATAGTAATAATAATAATAAACTCGCACATTATCCGCTGCTTGTTCAGTGTCTGCATAAAGCACTTTCTGATGATTTGCCTTCTAGGAGTACAAATGGTATCTAGCCGGACATCTGTGTTTTCATCACATGATAGCATTGCAGAAACTAGAACATCCCTTTAAGGCCATCACTTGTGGTGATGATTGCTTGAACGATCTTTCGTATGAAGAGTTCTTGGCCACTGCCCAGTGATCCAACTACATAATGGACGTACTCAAACACAGGTTGAAACAGATAGTACAATATGATGTCGAAAAAAAATCTATAAAAAAATGACAAAAATTTACGTGGATTTTATGGAAAAAGTCAAGATAAAGAGCTGTAATGTTAAAGACAGGAACAAAACAGGTGGCTTCAGTGTGATGCATTTTGTGATGATGACCTGAGGAAGAGCCGCCCAGATGACCTCCATCCATCACTGTTTTAGGAGGTCCGATACCTACTGGAAGATGTCACCTCTTGGAAGCATAAGCCCACCGTGGCGGAGCAGAGATTGGTAGCAACATTACCATCCCTAGCCAGGGCTGCTATTTGGAAGACTAGACATTTTCCACAGCCAAGGGGGCCCTGCACTCACCTCTCTCTTCCAGCCAACATGGAGCACAGCAGGATCGTTCAGTTGAGGAAGGTCCTGCACTGTACTGAGAGGAGGTGAGAACTCCAATTGAGCTTAACCCCTTAGTGACCACCCATATGCCTTTTTACGGAGGTCACTAAGGGGCCTTAGGCTGGGCCGCTGCTTTTCTACAGCGGCCCAGTCTAAGCGCTGCACAGGTCCCCCCTGCTCTAACAGCCCGGACCGGCAAGAGTGCCAATGCGGGCTGTTTGACACTTTACATGCCGCAGGCAATGGCACCTGCGGGGTGCCGATGTGTGTGAAGGCTGGCTGGGGTCTCGTTTAGGCCCCAAACCAGCCTTGAGTAATTTCCAGCAGGCTGCGCCTCTCTGGCGCTGCCTCCTGGTCAGTGTCAGAATAGCACTGACATTAAAATGCAATGCACTATAGGGATAATGCATTGCTTTTTAAAATCAATCAGAATGTTGTCTGTTATAGCCCCCTCGTGGGACTATTAAGTGGTAAAAAAGAAAGTAACAAAAAAAATCCCATAAAAAAAAAATTAAGCTTTTTTCCCATTGAAAATACGCTTTGCAATGAAAAAAATTGCAAAAAAAAATCTCCCCAATATGTTTGGTATTTCCGCATCCGTAACGACGCGGACTACATAAATATCACGTAAATTATCCCCTACGGTGAACGGCGTCAAAAATAAAATAAAAAGACAGAATTGTTAATTTACTCTTAGTTGCCACAGAAAATACGTAATAACAAGCGAGCAAAAGGCGCCACTTACTCTAAAATGATACCAGTGAAAAATACAAGTCGTCCCGCAAAAATCAAGCCCTCACACAACTCCATATAAAGAAAAATAAAAAAGTTATGGGTCTTGGGAAGCGGCAATGCAAAAACATTTTTTTTCCCCCTATTTTCCGTGAGCCATAACTTTTTTATATTTCCGGTCACCTATCTGTATGAAGGCTTATTTTTGCGGGACAGGTTGTACTTTCTAATGCCACCATTAATCATGGCATAAAATGTATTGGGAAGCGGGGAAAAAATTCCAAATGGGGTGGAATTGGGAAAAAAAAACGCAATCCCTCCACCGTTTTACGGGTTTTGTTCCCACAGCGCTTCGTTTACGGCAAAACTGACTCATGCCTTTTATTCTCTGGGTCAGTACGATTACGGTACCCCATATGTATAGGTTTTTTATGTCTAAATAGTGTAAAAATAAATGTAAACTTTGAGAATTATTATTATTTTTTCACATCACCATATTCTGACCCCCATAACTTTTTTATACTTCTGTCTACTGAGCTGTTTAGGGGCTCATTTTTTGCGGAACAATCTGTACTTTTTATTGATTCCATTTTGGAGTGTGCTTGACTTTTTGATCACATTTTTTTCCTTTTTTTGGGTAAGAGAAGCAATGAAAAAATGGCAAATCGACCATTTTGACCCTTTGTTCCTTTTGCCATTTGCCGTATTGGAATTTTTTTTTCTATTTCAATAGTATGGGCGTTTTCAGTTGCGGTGATACCCATGATATTTATTGTTATTTAGGTATTTATTTTTTAATTTAAACTTTTTTTTTTTTTTATATATATTTTATAACATTTTAAAAAATTTTGTGATCATTTTATAGGCTTATTAATAATGTTTTTTATTTTTTTTATTTTGTTCTTTCAGGGATTTTTTTTTTTGCCATTGAAAGTCAATTTTGCTGGCCTGACATCTGGTGGCCAAAGTAAGAATTGCAGCATGAATACTTTCAACCTCATCAGCGAGGATGAAAGTGTTCCGCGCAACCACCGATGCCCCGATTGGCCACACAGGGCATCGGTGGGAAGCCCGAAAGCGCGAGCTTCCTGGTTTTTGCGCATTCAGATGCCGTGACCTCACTTGGTCACGGCATCTAAAGCATTTAATTGCCGCGATGGACATTGTTGCCGGTCAGGTCTCTGCTGTATGAGACAGCAGAGATCTGCCTGCCATGACGCCCGCTGTACTTGCGAGCGGGCGCCATGTTCGCACATCGCTCCAGCGCCGTACATGTACGGCATTGGTAGCGAAAGGGTTAAAAAAAAACTGGTTTTATTGCAAAAAAGTAGTAAAACGGAAAATATATATATATATATATTTGGTATCACTGTGATCGTAAGGACCCAGAGAATAATAACGGAAAAACAACAGCACTATTATGCAGGGCAACTTCACCAGAAATGGGACGTTTCGGTCGTAAGACCTTTATCAATAGAACAGAAATAATCTATAAGTATAGGTAGAATTGACAACATCAAAATTGTATATGCATGATAGCAAATGTGGTAATACTATCAGGAAACCTTACAGATACCGTATGAGGCATTATAAATGTTACCGAGGTATAACCGCTGTTGGAGATCAGCTCCATTTACAATAGACAGAGGTCCGGCACATATCAGTTCGTGACCGCTAAGTATGAGAATCCATATCTGTTAGGCCTAGTTCACACGAACGTATGGCTTTTATAGTTTTTTGCGGTCCGTTTTTCACGGATCCGTTGTGTTTCCGTTTCCTTTACGTTTTTCCGCATGCCATGGACAGTATACAGTAATTACATAGAAAAAATTGGGCTGGGCATAACATTTTCAATAGATGGTTCAGCAAAAACGGAACGGATAGGGAAGACATGCGGGCAATAAGGCTCCTTTCACATGGGCGAGTATTGCGCGCGGATGCGATGCGTGAGGTGAACGCATTGCACCCGCACTGAATCCGGACCCATTTATTTCTATGGGGCTGTTCACATGAGCGGTGATTTTCACGCATCACTTGTGCGTTGCGTGAAAATCACAGCATGCTCCTCTTTGTGCGTTTTTCACGTAACGCAGGCCCCATAGAAATGAATGGGGTTGCGTGAAAATCGCAAGCAAGTGCGGATGCGGTGCGATTTTCACGCACGGTTGCTAGGAGACGATCGGGATGGGGACCCGATCATTATTATTTTCCCTTATAACATGGATATAAGGGAAAATAATAGCATTCTGAATACAGAATGCATAGTACAATAGCGCTGGAGGGGTTAAAAAAATAATAATAATTTAACTCACCTTAATGCACTTGATCGCGCTGCCGGCATCTCCTTCTGTCTTCATCTTAGCTGTGTGCAGGAACAGGACCTGTGGTGACGTCACTGTGGTCGTCACATGGTCCATCACCATGGTAAAAGATCATGTGATGGACCATGTGATGACCGGAGTGACGTCACCACAGGTCCTGTTCCTGCAATCAGCAAAGCAGAAGACAGAAGGAGATGCCGGCTGCGCGAACAAGTGGATTAAGGTGAGTTTAATTATGTTTTATTTTTTTAACCCCTCCAGCGCTATTTTACAATGCATTCTGTATTCAGAATGCTATTATTTTCCCTTATAACCATGTTATAAGGGAAAATACAATCTACCCAGCACCTAACCCAAACCCAAACTTCTCACGCGAGTGCAAAACGCATTACAATGTTTTGCACTCGCGCGGAAAAATCGCGCATGTTCCTGCAATGCACCCGCAACGCCCGTGTGAAAGAGGCCTAATAGGACATGTTCTATCTTTCAACGGAACGGAAAAACGGAAATACGGAAACGGAATGCTTACGGAACACATTCCGTTTCTAATGTGGAACCATTGAAATGAATGGTTCCGTATACGGACCCTATATGGAACACAAAAAAACAGCGCGTACACTGTAGTGATGACTATGGGAGATTGCAGTCGATGTCGTGTGCAAGAGGCCTAACTTCTTTTTTTCGGGTAAACGTACAGTTTTTTGCGTTCCGTATACGGAACCATTCATTTAAATGGATCCGCAAAAAAACAACGGAAGGTACTCCGTATGCATTCCGTTTCCGTATTTCCATTCTGTTCAGGCCTCTTGCACACGACCGTATGGCTTTTTCAGTATTTTGCGTTCTGCAAAAAACGGATCTGCAAAAAATACGGATGACGTCCGCGTGCATACCGTTTTTTGCTGAACGGAACAGCCGGCCCCTGATAGAACAGTCCTATCCTTGTCCGTTATGCGGACAATAATAGGACATGTTCTATCTTTGAACGGAAATACGGAAACGGAAGGCATACGGAGTACCTTCCGTTTTTTTTTGCGGATCCATTGAAATGAATGGCTCCGTATACGGACCGTATATGGAACTCCAAAAAACTGAACGTAAACGGAAAAAAAGCATGAGGCCTTACCCTGTATGTTTTGCCGCTTTGTATGTCTTTGACAGTAATGGCTGGAGGGAAGGGGTTAGGCTGAGAATTAGGTATGGGGGGGCATTTGGCAGTAGAAAGGCTAGGTGCACCCTGCCCCCTGGCATTGAGAGAAGGGGGGTGGGGGGGGCACGCACTCCTTGCTCCGGCCTTGACATATTGGGTCATTTATCAAACTGAGGTAAAATAGAACTGGCTTGGTTTCCCATAGCAACCAATCAGATCGCACCTTTCATTTTTCACAGCTCCTTTGGAAAATGAAAGGTGGAATCTGATTGGATACTAAGCCAGTCCTTTGGATAAAGCTCCCCCATAGCTTTTTGCCCCCGTTTCCAGGTGTAAATGTAAGTAAATTTTCCAGAGCTGGAGTCCAGGCCCCCGCCCTGCCGACCTGGCGGACACGGCGTAAAACCGCGCGACTGAATATCAGGGGAATTGGGACTATTTTACGCCCTTAGTAAATGTGCCCCAATACGCGTCTCCTTATATTTCTACATTCTTTTTTGGTATTTTTCTAGTCATGAGCCGGTGGGACAACATTCTGTGATGGCTGTAAAAAATTTTTTTTTTAAATTCTCAATTTCTGTTAAAAAATGACAACAGTGAAAACTGCAAGTTTTTTTTTAATCGCCGTAGTCCTACTGTCTCAAAGAGCGACGTTATGTCAAACACTTTACAACAGAAAGAGACTACGGCAGCGTTGCTGTTTTTTTTACAACTCTCCCTCCAGAAAGGGTTAATAAAAATCTGTAAAGTGAAAGTGAAAGTAACCTTGGCAGTTCCTCCTTCCTGTGCACTAGGCCTTCCCTCTTCTCGGAGATCTGTGTACGGCTTTCTGGTAAGACCTTCATCTCTTATACACTTGGTTTTGGTTTTACGGTGGGGGGGGTCTCGCGCTGCTCCGTGATACGAGGCGGATAGCTTCGTGGCGTTTCTCTCAGGTCGTCAGTACTTCCTGAACCCAGTGTTCTATTAAGTTACGTGGTTATAGTGACCACTAATACGCCTTTTTACTGACGTAAACAAAGGGGGTTTTAGCTAAACAGCTGGCCTGGACGCTGGGATTTTCCATTTTTGCGTTTTCGTTTTTTCACTCCCCGCCGTCTCCATAGTCCTAACTTTTTTATTTTTCCATTCCCATAGCCTTATGTGGACTTATTTTTTGTGCGACAAGTTGTACTTTCTAACGGCACCATTTACGGTTGCATGACATGTAGTAGGGAGCTGGAAAAAAATTCCAAATGGGGTAGAATTGGGAATAAACGCAATTCTGATAAAGGTTTTTATATATATTTTTTTTTACACTGTACACTATGCGGTAAAATTGAGCTGTTATCGTCATTCAGGTCAGTACGGTTCCAACGATACCACACTTGTATCATTTATCTTGCGTATTAATACTGAAAAAAAAAAAAAAACCTTTTTGAGATTTTTTTTTTTCCCATAACAATATTCTGACCTCTATAACTTTTTTGTAGCTATGTGCACGGGGCTGTGTGAGGGCTCATTTTTTGCGGGACGATCTGTTCTTTTCAGTGATACCAATTTTAAGTGTGTGCGACTTTTTGATCACTTTTTATAAAAAAATTATTGGGTGGTTGAAGTGACAAAAAATAGCAAATTTGCTGTTTTTATTTTTTCCCCGCTACGTTATTTTCCGTATGCCATTTATATTGTTATATTTTAGAAGTATGGGCATTTTTGCACGCGGCGATGCCCATGATGTTTATTTATTTTTATTTTAAGGAAAGGGGGGTAATTTGAACTTTTAGGCCCCTTTCACACGAGCGAGTTTTCCGCGCGGGTGCAATGCGTGACGTGAACGCATATCACCCGCACTGAATCCGGACCCATACATCTCAGTGGGTCTGTGTACATGAGCGTTGTTTTTCACGTATCAGTTCTGCGTTGCGTAAAAATCGCAGCATGTTCTATATTCAGCGTTTTTCACGCAGCCCTGGCCCCATAGAAGTGAATGGGGCTGCGTGAAAAACGCATTGCATCCGCAAGCAAGTGCGGGTGCGATGCATTTTTCACTGATGGTTGCTAAGAGATGTTGTTTGTAAACCTTCCGTTTTTTCTCACGCGCGTGAAAAACTCATCCAAACGCATTGCACCCGCGCGCAAAAAACTGAACAACTAAACGCAACCGCAGACAAAACTGAGTGAACTTGCTTGCAAAATAGTGCGAGTTTCACTGAACGCACCCTGAACGCATCCGGAACTAATCCGTCACGCAGATTGCTGCAGACAGAGGACCCCCACAATCCGATGTGGTGTGAACACTGCCGTACACGCGCAGGTATTGATCAGGTTTTTTTATTCAGTTTCTGAATCGAAACCTGCACTTGTACGAGGGAGAAATGAGTCCACACAGTGAAGGAGCTTGTGTAATGTGTGCCAGAGAAGTACGTGTATAAATGAGTCAGGCCACAGAGTCCCCGCCCCCGCCAATCCCAGGGTCACCATTCCTTTGTATGTAGCGGGCGCAATGACGGGGATCGGCGATCACGCCGCCCTCCGTCATTGAGCCCCTCAGATGCCAGGTTCATCGTTGATCGCGTCATCTAATGCTACAATTGTGGGCTTTCAGGGGTTAATCCGGTAAAAATTAAAAAAAACGTATCCGTATGCTCGCAGAGATTTGCGATTGAAGACACCACTCGAAATCTCGCACGGTGATGTGATGATGTCATCACGCTGGTCTGGCGCGCTGAAGTCCTCACTGATGACGTCATCGCGCCTGGGCAGCGTGCTGGCGTGGTGATGTCACACGTTGCCCCGCGTGAGATTTCAGACAGTATCTTCAATCAAGATGGCCGTGACGGCGTCTCCACGAGCAAGTGGAGGAGTATGTTTTTTTTTTTTTTGTTGTTGTTTTTTATGCCGCCATTTCAGAAAAAATAGATTCATTACCACGAGTTTTTTTTTTTCTTTTTCGATGCAGCCGTACAAGGGCTTGATTTTTGAGGGACGAATTGTGTTCTTCAGTGGCGGCATTTTTGCTAAATTTTATTAAGCCCATATGGGGGAATGAAAAAAAAACCCTGAAATTTTGCCATTATTACCATTATGATTTTTTAAGTATTAACTCCTTCCCGAACAGGCACGTACAGCGCAGAGGGAAGTGACTTACCAACCTCCACTTTAATGGGGGCTGCAAAAAAAACGGAAATGGCTCTGTGTGCGTTCCGTGTCCGTATGTTTGCATGTCTGTTCCACTAACAATTAGAACATGTCCTATTATTGTCCGCATTATGGACAAGGATAGGGCTATTCTATGTGGAACACACACGGCCGGAATACTTGTTTTGCAGATCCGTAATTTGTGGACCGCAAAACAACAACAGTCGTGTGCATGAGCCCTTAGGCGGATGACAAACAATTAACCCCTTCCCGACCGCCCCACGAAAATTCATGTCAGCGGTCAGGACTTTAAAAAGCAGACACCCACGACTAATGTATACAATCCATAGGAACATAGGAGGAGATTTATCAAACTGGTGTACAGTAGAACTGGCTTAGTTGCCCATAGCAACCAATCAGATTCTACCTTTCATTTTTCACGGCTCCCTTGGAAAATGAAAGGTGGAATCTGATTGGTTCCTATGGACCACTAAGCCAGTTCTACTGTACACCAGTTTGATAAATCACCCCCATAGTGTATTTCTAATAGACTGCAATACTAATGCATTGGAGTCTATTATAGAAGCAATCTAATGATTGCTTGCTATAGTCCCCTAGGGGAACTATTAAAAAGTGTAAAAGAAAAAAAGTTTAAAAAAAATATAAAAATCCAAATCACCCCCCTTTTCCCCAAAATTCAAATGCATAAGTAATTTAAAAAATTAACATCATGGGCAGCACCGTGTGCGAAAACACCCGTACTATTAAAATATAAAAATATTTATCCCATACGGCGAAACGGAAGAAAAAATAGTCAAAATGGGCGATAAGCTTTTTTGTTCGCTTCACCTCCCACAAAACATTAAATAAAAAGTGATCAAAAAGTCTTACACACCCTAGAATGGCATCTACACTAGAGATCGCCCCGCAAAAAATGAGCCCCCACACAACTCAGTACAATAAAAAATAAAAAGTAATGGGGGTCAGAATATGGCAATAGAAAGAAAAAATGTTTTTTCCCAAAGTTATTAATTTTTACATTTAATTCAGTGTTAAATGGTGTTGATCCCGAATATTCTAATAGCGAATTTTTATTGCGAACATTGGCACTTCGAGAATTTGCAAACATCTAGAATATAGTTCAATATCTTCGTAATCACAAATATTCTAGATTTTTTTTCATCAGTACCCAGGATCCCTCACTGCTTCTTGCTTGTGGGCCAATGAGAAGGCTGCATTATCTTTGACTTTAGGAGCAGTGTTGATCGCAAATTTTCGTATTGCGAATTTCACCGATTGCTGATTTTCACAATCAAGAAAATAATGACTGGAGATCACGAATTCTCGAATTTGCGAATATAGGACTAATATTTGCCCAAATATTCACGAAATTTCGCAAATTCGAATATTGCTCATCACTGGTGTTAAAAAAATAAAAAATAAATAGACATATGTGATATCCGGAGAATAAAAATAACAGGTCTGTTTTACTGCCTAGGAATTTTATATAATTCCACCCCATTTGGAATTTTTTTCCGCTTCCCACCACATATGCAACTGTAAATGGTGCCATTAGAAAGCGCACCTTGTCCTTTTAATTTTTTTTTAAAGTTATGGCTTTGGGAGGGCTGGAAGTAAAAATAAAAATCACCCAGTCTTGAAAGGGTTAATGAATGCTTTCTGTTTTTTAATCTCCTTTTTTTTTTTTCCAGCCCTTCACCAGTTTTTCTGTGTGT